>NC_071980.1:13845092-14048143 GCF_026283585.1 Hylaeus volcanicus
CTCTCTCCCTCTCTCCCTCTCTCCCTCTCTCCCTCTCTCCCTCTCTCCCTCTCTCTCTTCCCGCTTTTCAAATACGTTACAATTCCCGGCGAAATCAACTAATTATTTCCAAGTCTTTCATTCAGATTACAAAGTATGCGTATTGTTTTGCCTGTTCCGACGAACGAACCTCTGTGAGAAATTACGTTGCGCTGGAAATTGAAATTTAATCTCCGTTGAAATATACACTGGAGAATAACAGTATTCGTACGACCAGTTTGTCATGAAATTATCAACGGGTCATGAAAGTGTAGATTTATTCGCTCAATTGTGTTCAGAAAATGTAATTAGGGTTTGCAGAGTATGTATACTAGTGTGAATAAAGATTTTAAATAAGTGTTACGAATCATTTTTTATTCGGATGAATTAACATGTAGCAAATATGCTCATATTATCATAAAATCAATCTGGTTTGGATGGCGTTACGAATTTATTTGCAAATAAGAAATCATTTTTCTTTGGATAAATTTGTCATCCGTTAGTCACTGTTAAATTTTGATGATTTATTCGTTATTCAAAGTAAAATTTGTCCAATTGTGAAACATTTTCATACATAGGTTCATATAACATTTTTTCATATAATAATTAGTTCCTATACAGCCTTTGTCCCAAAACTAACCAGAATGGCTCTAGTTTAATAAACGTAGTGGCGCCATCTACTAATGGTCGATAGTTTTACGATTTGTTGTCAATTTTTATTAAAATTCTCCTGTTCTTTATTCGCTGCCCTTCTCTACGTTCGAAGCTCGCCGGCAAACATCAGAAAATAAACGATCATGTAAACATTGCTTGGCGATCGAACTCATTGACCCCCAAGGGGTATACCTCCCAGTAATGGGGATAGTTTCAGAGCATTTATGAGAGAGAAATTTGTGCATTTAAAGAGACTTTACCGTATTTCGTACTCTTCCACATATATTATAACTTGTATTTCAACTTGCGACCTGCATTGTTTGACTTTGGACTTGCACTTTGAATAATGTATATATTTGAACTTATTTCACGTTAAAATTGATGGTGAATTTTGTTAATCATTAAATACGTAAAATCATCCTGTCTTTTATTAAATTTCTAGAAGTGAAACATGAAACTATGCACAGTAAAATATTCCTTGTCATAATAGTTTAATTATATAAAATAGAATAAAGTGTTTCAAGTGAAAGGTTACTTAACATACACAACATACACATCACCGATACTTCATTAATCAAAATAATGTATAAAACTCAATGGTGTAATATCTATAAGAACATTTTATATTGGACATTATAATAAATATTTACGATATTTTTGTTTATGATGACATTTTTTGTAGCAACATATTTTCTATATTTTGGAGCACTTTCGACAAGTTAAAGCTTTTATGACTAAAATTGCCTACTAAATCATACTTATTAGTGTAATTATGTGAGTTACCAAAAGTTAATTTTTTATTAAAACCTCAATACTTAGTAAATGTAATCTAAGATTTGCAGAAAATATTGCTATATGATAGAACAATGTTATTAAAAATTGTTTGCGATTTTGTGCATTTAGAACCGTGGAAACGTATAAAGTAGGTGTGAGGCTTTCATTTGGTAAACCTCATCTTTCTGAAAAAAGAAGTTCATACAAAATTTAAAACCTAATAAAAGTAGTTTAAAATTTATAGATCATATTGTTATACGATAGTGGATTGCTATAATATATTTCATACAATTCTGTCCACCCTGAACTGAAAAATCGTTACCCTCCGTCGATCACGGGAACAAAGTTTCCCAGCGATTCCAATGGTGTTCGCGTTCTTTTTGCTTGTTCGTAATTATGTGAAACAATACGAGAGTAGCTCACGAGCGGCATAGGTATATTGAAAAATTCCAAAAGCTCCCCAGCTTGAGAAGCTGGGCGGCGAGCAGCCACGACAGAGATTGATGCGGGGAATGCAATTTCCTCGGGCTCAGGCGCGTTTATCCTTCGATGCACCTTTTCCGTTCGTCCCGATCTCTCCCGCGCCAACTCGCGCATTTGTATTAAGACGATCAAGCTGGATTCGAGAGGAAATTCTTCGGGGTCGAAGGATGCTAAGCTCACGGAAGTGTGCCTGCAATCCTATTATCTTCTGGTCCCCCTCCGCCCCGCGTGCGGAATCGCAGCTTGAATCTTCGATATTGATTCGGCCGACTGAAAGAGTTCTGAACGAAAACAGTAGGAGGATAAACAGTCCCACGCTCGACCTCACCGCGACCGTTCGAGAGCTCCGTGCGATGCTAGATGAATAATGAGATCGACCACTCCGGGTTGCTTTAGATTTTACTAGTATTAGTAAAGTTCTTATCAGGTTGATCCTTTGCAGCATACACTCTTGGACAAAAAGATAGCACACAATTATCGATGCATTATTAAAGATGAATTTAGAACACTCTAAATTCGACAAATGATCTATGAACACCAACCTAACACTTTGCTGCTTTTTGCATTTCTCAACAATAGTCGTGATACAAGAAGAACAATCACTAACGTGGAAAATAGGTTTAGGACTACATTTTCTTAGTGATATGTATGAACTCTGCAACTATGGTTAATAGAAAGATGGTTCAAGGAAATGTTATTCAACTATGTAACAGTTATTCGAAACACAAAACATTTTGTTCATGTATCATTTAACTATAGACAAAAATAAAGCCGATATCTTCATTACTTTTTAAGAAATGAGGATGCCATTCTCTCTTTTTTAAGAAAGAAATATATGTATATAATTTATCGAAACTTTAAGAATACTTTATACGTATATTAAATCAAAATTTTGTAATTTTTTTGAAGCATTTCCTCAGAAAATATGAAAGATATCAGCTGTCAGCGATTGGAGGTCACCATCAGACGATCAGACACTGTTTGTGTACATTCTGAAGGCCACAGTTTTCATCTGAAATCAATAGAGTTTCAAATTTACTTTAGGGGCATATTTAACTGCAAATGGCATTTTTAAAGGTGTTTAAACTTTTTCATAACTTCTTTTGTAATAAAAAAATACTTTAATGATATTACTCGAAATTTATATTCATATAGAACCTAATTATATAACGAAACTATCAATTTTTAAGATGATTAGTATAAAGTTTTTGACCTAGAATGTACACAAACTCAAAAAAAGTCGAGAAAAACGCGTTTGGAAAAAAAAACATGGAAATCAGAAAGTTCAAGGCAGTAATGAATTGATTTAAACTACTTGCTGGTTAATCAACGATTTCTGCAACATATAGCAATCCTTTTTCTTCTTCACATCCTTTGTTTCCAACCCGTTCGTTGTTTATGTACATTTCATAAATCAAGTGAATCATTAAATAAAAGAAATTGAAAATCAAATGTGTTAAATAGATAAGAAGACAACAGGGTTAAAGATGTTGATAATTGATCTCTTTCGTTAATGTGAAAGCCGATATCTACAAATGAAACCCTGCAAATGAAACAAGTACAGCGTATTGCCATCGACGACGACACGAATCGTTGTTCGATTAGTTTCCTTCGAGTTTCGATTCGAGCTATGTATGTATGTTCTCAAACTAGACCATAGAAGCTCTCGCATTTCAAATGGACCAGCACCGATTCATTGTCGAATTTCATGAGCGTTGTTACTTCAATGATTCCGGAAAGTTTGCAGAATACGAATACTTAAGTGTAGTTCGAGTTAGAACGGCCGGAACGAACGACGGGGCATTCCGTGAAACGAGATGCAGAAACATTTTGGAAACAGGTACGAGCATGCGAATGAAAGGGGAAATGAACGCGACTGTAGTTTTACGGGGATGTTATAAATTAACTGGAGAGGAATATAGCTAAAGAAGATCGATTTGAACCTATTATATCTAAACTTGTGTATTAACTCTTATACAAACTTTATATCAAACTTTTATTTCTGATACTTTGAAAACATAAAATTGGATATAATCTCCAATTCATTATTTTATGACGTGAAATATATATCAATTATGATACGAAAATAAATGCCTAACGAAGCAATTCTGAGTTATAATGTTTCTCAAAGTTATATGAAATTGTGATACAAGATTAATTGGAAGTACATATAAGAGGTAAGACAAGAATTAACTTAGATAATGCTAATTATTATATTAAAATGGATGTAATTTTTGTGTGTAATACGCTAACAAAATTATATCTTGTGTGGATAAATTTGTATGGTCTTGCTTATAGACTAACATAAACTGTGATATTTTTCTATAATAAAATTGCAATGTTTTCTTGTATGTATTTAGTTAGTTGAATTATGAATTTGAAATATGCTTGTTAAGGTTTCGTCACATATTTTTTACCTATTTTTTATTTTATCAGATTTTATATTGTATATGTATTTTATCTTACAATTAGTTGTTGTTTTAAGAATGGGCAGATTTTGGAAATTTGTTTGAGGAACCGTATATAATGTTAATATTTACGTATTATTTAAAAATGTATACATCAACCTAGAAATGTACTGATTTATGCAAAACTTATGGCTGATCATGCGAATCTACCCCTCCCAGACAATCGGAAAAAATATCTAACCACAAAATTGTATGTACGGCACAAAATAAAAAGGATGTTCTATAATCTATTATACAGATGATAATCCATGATATATTGTTATTCTCTACTTTTCATAATTATTTTTTGTGATAAATATAGTACTTAATAGTATTAACTAAATAGTATAAAACCTCACAAAAGTCACGAAACAGTGGTAGAAATATCGTTTTATTGAATAAAGTAATGCGATTCCACTCTAAAACCAGCGAGTTTAAATTGTTTATAGTTCCAAGTAATGTAAAATTCATACAACAGGATATTGAATAAAAATCGTTCGATAAAAACGAGCAAAAATAGTTATGAAACAGCGACGTGTCGGTAACATTTGGACCAAAATTGTTAAATCGAAACCATGTTTCTATTTGATGTACGTATTTGTCTTTCATGCAATCTCTAGACGTTCCACGAGAGTCTTTTAGTTTTTGGACGATGTGACTTAAAAATACAATTTTTTCCGCGATTGCTGAATGTGTTTACGAATGCATCGATTGTTATCGAGTTGGCTGATATTTTACAACCATACTTAAGTCCTTTCAAGACATACAGTCAATGTAAGAAGTATTCGTACAGCAACCAATTTAAAATAAATGGTTTCTGTACGAATACTTATTACACTGACTGTAGGAAATGAAAAGCTACCAATGACGAATCAAGCGCTTCTGAATGCGAACCTTAACCCTCTATGGGCCAAACTTTTTTTCTGCAAACAACATCCACGGCATTAACTTTGATATTTAACACGTTGTGCGCCACGCGAATTTTTAAGGAATCCCCGTCAGGCTACGCGCGCGACTTATTGTTAGAAGCGCTGGTATTGTGGTATATAAATCCGTTAATGATACAATCCTGTAATAAATAAAAATTAAGTGAATTTAAAATTCATGGCAATAGAATGCTAAGAAACATCTCGAGCTGCTGGTAGATACTAAAAAAAAGGCCTCGAGTGCAAAGGGTTAATATTGTCTGGTATACAATAGAACTCGTTCCTGTCTGACCATTTCTCGCCGATTCTACTTACGGAGTTCGTTAATATTGTCTGGGGTACAATACAACTCATTTATGTTTGACCTTTTCTCGCCAATTCTACTTACAGAGTTCGTTAACCTTATTCCCAAATCCAGATAGGTTAGAATTCATGACAATAGATTGCTGACAGATACCAGAAAAAAAGGCCTCGAGTGCAAAGGGTTAAAGGATCCCGCAGCCAGTGAATAGGTAAAATCAGCAGACCTGCGACATGTGAAGAAGAAACGGTGGTCAAAATGGTGACACGGCTCTTCCAATATGGCGGAGGAGCACGAGTTCAATATTGGCCGGTATATACACATACACAGATAGACACACGTTAACGTGGGTGCGCGTGCACGCACGTACGGTCCCGTACGTGCACAGAAGCTAGACACAGTTGCTCTTATTGTAATGTGTCGCGAGCGATTATTGAAAAGTGCGGGCTGCCAGGGTTCTCCACGGTGTGCGAAAACGGTTTCGACGTCGAGGGGCCGAGAGCGTGAAGGGCTGAAAGAGGGCGTCCGGATTCCAGGGCAGAAGTTATTGGCTGTGTTTCTTCTTAACGCCATCCAATATCAAAGTTAATATTGCCGCCAACAACTCCTTGAGTTCGAAGACCTGACCCACGTGATTAGGCCAGCTTCGATCGCCCTCCAGAGTTTCCCCAAAGCCCCAGCCAGGATAAAAGTTCCGCTGTGTGTTGCCAGCCTTCGCGTAGCTGCGCTGTTCCGAATCTGGATCTGGGGCTGCCGACTGGCCTCCATCGGTTCCGTCTATACCAGGAAAATCTTCATTGACCGGGCTGCTTCGACGGTTTTCTTTCACGGGGCAAGAATTTAGCCGAGGCGAATGAGTTCTCGCTTCTGTAACCACGGTTTTTGCAACGGGTTAGCAATTTCGATTTTTGGTTGGTGGTACAGATCTGAATATATCGGAATGATTAAAAATAAATTATATGAATACATCCCTTAAAAGGTGAACAGTTTGTGGAACAAAATGGTATCTATGTAAGTCAATAAATATATGTATATTAACATTCAAATGTGCCTTTGAATTTTTCTTAAAAACTGGCACGAACTTTCTGGACAATCCAATATTATAAATGTTTGAACCAAAATTTTCACTGTTGTTATATATCTTCCTACCATTAAAAGTATTGAAGACATCTTAGATTCAATATTCACCCAGTATAGTTACATAAAACAATACCCAACACCCCAATTTTTCTGATGTTTAATTACACAGGTATTTCGTTCATAATTTCGAGGGTAGTTTTCGCCCTTTGTACCATACAAAAATATCAACCGATATAGAAAAATACGTGTGTAATATTTTTTAATGCTCTACCTGTGTACCAAGTTTTATCAAATTGTTCTTGCTTCGGCACGATAATGGTACTTTTCCAATTTCGACAAAACATTCCTTCGGGATAGGGATACGATCTGCGGTTATAACGAGACACCATAAGCACGTAACAGAACTATGCCACACACAGTCAGTGCAGGGCCTTATGTTACGACTTACGGTTAGGTACGTGCTTACGGCTTACCATTACGATCCCAGCTTAAGACGTGGCTAAGCTAAATACAAGGAGAGCCGAGCACGTTTATCAAGAAACAGTCCTTGCAACAGCTTGTTCCTAATAATCTCTCTAATTTATCAGCTCCGCGGCGCACGGCCGGGATTTGAGGTTTTGGCTGTTAGGCGGTTCGATAAATTGCCGCATTCCGAACTACTTTCACTCACTGGCGTGCCAGACAATTTATGTCGTTCCGCGGGGACGAACGACACGGTCGTAACGACTGGAGGTTGCGGAATTTATTTCGCCTCCGCTTCGTCGGCGCTGGAGTAATGCGAAAACTTCAACGTTCGCGAAGGCCGATTGCGAGAAACTGTTAAAAAATGTCAGGAGTTGGACTTTGGAATCGTGTTTCGTGTCCCGTTTCCCCCTCCGAATGCCGGCCGGAGTTTCTGTAGTTGAAGGTTCGCTAAACTTCTGGGAAGATTCGTTGATGTAGTTGTAGTTGTCGTGGGTGATAAAATGAATAAAACCACAATATCGGCACGATAGAACCTCCATTATTGCACGATGGTCTCGTTTACTGTGTGCTATTGACAAGTGGAAAGGGGTGGTGCGATTTATCAATAAGTAAAGTTGAAAATAGTAGATATTACTGTATAGGGCTACTACTCGTTAGATGTACTATTGTAATATCTTAATTATATTTATTGGCATTGTGTTATAAAGGTTTTTAACACTGTTGCATTATATATACTCTAGAAGTCATTCTAAAATCTCTATTCCAACTACGAAAGGATTCTTCGAAGGATACGTTATTTGAGACAAACCTTTTAATTAAATTCTCTTTTCTTCTTTATTAATACACACATACATTTATTTCTAAATATTTCCTATTCTCGTATTAATCAAAGCTGAATCTACATATACATCTACATGTACAATCTACATGTACAATTTACATGTACAATCTACATATATAATCTGCATATACAATCTACATATACATTTGCGTTAAGAAAAAATGAATAAAAGTAGACGTTCAGAATAAAAGAAAAAGACTGTTATTTATTCCACTCATTTCCAATAAGCACGATAAAATTTCGACTATTTTTGAAACAATCGTTTTCTCCACTAGTACTCTAATTGGATCCATAACAGTTCTTTATGTCGTTAACTGAAATTGTCCTTTTTGTTTCAGGTAAGTCATGAAACCTTAACATAGACAAATTCACGGCTAATTTCGAAATAGATATTCACAATTTCTCATCACAGGTATTTATCATAATTACTTATAGTTAATAAACGAGCATTTGGTTATCTTACAAGTATTCCATTCATGTAAAGTTGGAACAAACAACTTCTGTTAACGATTACTGGAATATATTATCTTTTTCGTCTTTTACAACTCCTCGTACTATTAGTTTCTTTAAAATATAAGGCCAGTTCATAAATGTATGCATTGCAATTAATAAATGTTATCATATACGTCATACATGTTTAATTAATTCTGAGATATCAATTTTAGTTACAATTTGAAGTTTCAGTTATTCCAATGTTTTTGAGAAAGTAATATTCCCAAATATGAGAAGCATTAATCGTTGAGCAAAAATTGATTCGACGAATTGAGCAACTTCGTTTCATTACTGGATTCTGATATACACTCCCACGCAGAAGTATGTGGACACCTCCTGAATAGAAATAAATATCTAATACAAATTGTGAATATATTAACATCAATTATATCATTTATGTTTCGATATGTTTATGTTGCATTAGCGAATATATATTATGAATAGTTTCTTTTTCAATATCATATTAGTAATGATAAAAAACAGTTCACTTTTCTTCTTATTAATGTATCTGCTGTGTTCTTAAAATTTCCTTTACCAATTTTGAATATTATTAATTTCTAAATTGTATCCGAAGTAATATTATCTCATTTATATATTTATATATTATTTATTTATTGCTTTTGAACCGAATATAGTTTATATTGCATATACGTTACATAAGCATATTAACATTATAATCTCATTTATTTTGTAATATTTCACCATAAATGTTTTTGATATATCGAACACTCTTTCTGAACTTTTCTGTCTAAACAATCCCATAGTTCCACTATAAAATTGAATATGGCACTCAAAACATTCAATATTACTAAATTTTATTAAAAACACAATCAATATAGAATTTATCAACAAAACTTGTATAGTAACAATTTATGCTGTCTATTAATTATTCGTTGGAGTTCGTAAGTGTCCACATATTTATGAACGAGGATGTATATATCAACTTTCTATGAACGAATATAAATGTGACTTCTTTCTGTGGGAATACCTCATTTTCAAACATCGTCCTTGGTCCTTGAATGACCTAAAGGAGGCCATCCAAGAGGAAATTGAAAGAATTTCGCCCGAAATGCTAGCGAGAGTGATGGAAAACTTGCAAGAATGACTCCAAATGTGTATCGCCCGTAAAGGCCACCATTTGGACGACATAATTTTTAAAACATAAAGTAAAACAAAACTCTTTTATATCTAGATTTAAGAAATAAAAAGTTTCTGGTGTTATCTCGTACCACTTTTTTTTCAATCATTTTTTAAAATGTGAGAGTTATTTCTGCCGCACTCTGTATGTACCGCCTTGGTAGTCTGTGCTTAGTTTTCGACGAGGAATACATACGCCCTTCGCGGTCAAAGGGTTAAGCGGTCTGCACTCGAAAGCTCGTTTCCTCGAAGCGTCGTCAGCTCATCGAATACTCGTGAGGATTCCGCTTGTCCCTCTTGAAGAATCTCGCGTAGATGTGCCGTGATAATGTAAAGCGGGAGTGTAGGTGCGAATAAAGGCGCGAAACGTCACGAAAAACGTCTCGGAAGCTGAAGGAATGGCTGGCGAAGGAGCTGGAGAGGACTTTATCTAAACACGGCGGAGTGTCTCGTGATGAATCACCGGAAGCTCGAGCCAAACGCCGGCTAGCTGGTCTCAGCAAAGACTGTGATCCTCGTCGACGATCACTCGAATGCACTTCGAAGAGCTATCTGGCTGTGATAGCGATAACAACTTGCCGCCCCAACGTGTGCGAGAGGAGATCCCGCTGCGCCGTTTAGGTGCTATATGGGCTCTTTTGGTGGTGCAACGGGTAAAAGTTAGGTGCAGCTAGTTTCGCACCAACTTCTACCCGGGATTCTTTTACGAGGAGTCGTTACACGGACGAATAATAGGTTACTTTAGGGACGTACGTCCGATGTTTGTTCTCAATTTGCCGTGTTCATGGACCAGGGGTTGTGAACGACATAATTATTGTTATGGGTGATGTTGCCTGCGGCGCGAGGGAATGGTTATTTTCCCTCCCTGGGAAAACTTGCGTCGGAAAGGAAACACGGTATTTTAGTTACAGGCATGACGAGAGTGTCGCGCAGGATGTCTCAGGTAACTTTATCGCTTCAAGCGTTTTTTATTTTTATTTTCTCAGTTGTTATTGGACGCGGTGTAGGGAACCGGTGTAGGAGTTATTGGTATCGCTTAAGATTTACGGGGGAAAATCACATTAAGAAGCCCCAAATATTAAGCATTTCTCATAATATTTTTTACAGAGAAAAATTTACTTAATTTTTCTTTAACATTGAGGATATTTTAGGTACAATGTAATAACATAGAGCTCTTATTCAGGAAAATTAAAATATTTGTTGAATTTCGCGGCTAATTAGCCCGTCAGCATATGTATGTTCAGATAACGGGCTTCTTGTCCGCGTGTTTTTGTTTAATTCAATTGTTTTTCCGTTTTTACGGCTTTCACGTTGCATATTCTCCATGTGTTCAAATATAACTATTTTACAGTGTCTTAACGATTATTATTAATGTCTTCAACCCTACAATCCTCGTGCTGAGGTGTAAAAGTCCAACAATATCTTTCATATTTGAAGCAAAATTAATATTTGTTAAATTTGTATTATAACGTAGATCATTGATTATTACTACGCGTTGTCAAATAGTTATAAGTTGTATAAACGTTGAACTAAAATTGGGAACTAAATATTAGGCAACGATGAACGTTAATAACATTCAAAAGATTTCAGAATATCCCTCACCTCGTTGTAGAGGCTTTTGTCAGTTAATTACGTTAAGAACGTAAGCAACACAAAGCTGAAACGTTAATCGCGGAATGTGTCCGTAGGAAATGCGTCCATGCATACGGCAGAAGTTATGTATTTACCTTATTAGAAGTTTTCGTTGAAATTGAAAAACTTTTGGCTGGAACGGTGTAGACAGTGAAAACGCCGTAGCCAGTCGCTAAGTTTAAATTGGTTGCACCTTCAGCACGAGAGATCGTATTATCACGCGGCGAGTCGATAGTCTCAAATGAAACGTGCAAGAAGATAAGACCACGCTAGCAACAATAAAGGCGCAAATGAAGGCGGAAAAGAAAGTTTATTCTCGCTGAAAACAATGGATTTCAAGATTTTCGTTCAGGAGGCAGCTTTACCGTCCATTTAAAGCCCCTTGAATCAAGGAGACGTTTCAAAGAGAATCAAATTGAAATTCATTTCCTCAATCTGCTCTAATTGCGTTAAGTTTCACGGCTACCGTGAATTCATTTATTTCCTTTTAATTTTCAGACTTTCTTAATTACACAACACGCTTCGATATGCGCCCTTTTCATTGCTAAAAAGTGCATTAATTACGAGAAATACTATTATTATTGTTCTTATTACTCTTTCTGATATATACATATATGTATTATAAGTAATATAATATATAGTATGGTATAGTATTTGCTTATACTGTACGTAAATGTGACTGTAACGATATTATTAGTTTCTCATCAAGTTCATCAAGTTTTCAACAATCTATTGCTTAATTTTTTTGAGATAAAACAGAATCCAAATAGTCTTCAAACATTAAATTACTTCTTCGTCTAATTTTTACGGTAGTAGCTTTTAAGTTTTTTAAATTTTCAGTCTTTAATCCGAATATATTATTCTTGTGACGTTTGGAGGCTCAGTATAGCATCAGTTTTGCTAAACTAATTCTTAAAAAATAAAATCTAACTAAGCACTAAGTTATTACTAAAAATACTGTTGAAATGGATATCAATATTGGACAGATGCTTGGTTTCAGCAAATGCTTGACACAGATTAATTATATTAATACTGGATACGCCCGGTATACTTTCTTTATTATAATTCTGAAATGTACCGAAAATTAGTCCCTTGAATTAGACAACCTGTACTGACAGATATCTCGGACCGGTTGTCTGTCCGTAGGCGCAAACGTGCCACCTCTTCGCACATCATGTGCTCCTGATACCAAAATGCAAAATCGATCAGAATTCCGAAATGTACCAAAAATTGGACTCTTGAATTAGGCAACCTATACTGACAGATATGTCGTACCGGTTGCCTGCTCGTAGGCACAAACGTGCCACCTCTTCGCATATCATGTGCTCCTGATACCAAAATATAAAATTTTCTCAGAATTTCGATACGTACCATGAATTTCTCGTGCCACCTCCTCGCATATCATGTTCTCCTGATACCAAAATGTAAAATTTTCTCAGAATTTCGATACATACCATGAATTTCTCGTGCCACCTCCTCGCATATCATGTTCGCCTAATACCAGAATAAAAATTTGGCATAACTTTTAATTGAATATCGATATTTACCTCTTGTATTAGCAGAACGTGTTGATCGAGAAGGTATCATAATTTTTATTCTGGCTCGAAAGTTACCGTTTGTATCAGGAAATCATTATATTCGGAGAGGTATCATAATTTTTAATTTTATCTCGGAACTTACTTATTGTATCTGGATCTCATGAACAGCGAAGAGATGTGTCTGGGATAGGAGGGAAATTACTAGGAAACATTCTAGAAATTGAAGAGAAATAAAGGGAACTGTCTGGAGCCCTTAGGAGCTGTTAAGAGATATTAGGGAGGGTCGGGAGATCTTAGGGGGCGTTCGGAGACGATAGAGAGTCTTTGAAGGTGTTAGAGGGTGGTAGGAGTTGTTAGTGTGTATTAGGAGCTATAGCGTCGAGGTACGACACCGTGCCGCCGAGATTCCAACGCGGAATCACGCGGCGAATTATTGCGAGTTATTCCAACAGAAAATGAAAGGATGGGTAGGAGTTAGACAGGGTAATAAACATAAGCTCAATTGAGCCACCAACGAAGAAATTTAATGGTTCATTTAAGGGGAAAACCTTTCGGTAAAAAACCCCTTGATGAATTATACATCAAGTCATTCGGTACAAATCATATACAATATCGCACTCAAAGATCGAACTGCAATGAGCCTATGTGTGTAAGTGTGGCCGACGCGGGGGTCGGTGGTTCTCGTTGTGTCGGAGAGACCGAGCTCGCTACCGCGTCGCAAGCGAAAGATTCATGGAATCTATCGTCGAATATGTTACATTGATGATGCAAGGCGAGTGGATCGTCGCAAGTGTTGATCGACGGTGCGATCTCGTTTAGAACGGTCAGGACGTTGCCGGGAACGTCCTGCAGAGCGATGGGCCGATCGGCTTTGTGTGAGATTAGACGTAGGCGTGGTGGGCTCGAATCCCGAACAGGGAAGGAGATGAGAATCGTACGATACGATTGTTGTGTGCGTTATCACGCAGCATTGGTGATTCGATCACCTTGAATGTGCTGTAGAAGCGAAATATTGCGGTAACACGTCGAAATAGTTCGAGTGAACGCGATGAGTTGCTGCGCGAAGAACGGAATTCTATGGGCAGATGCCAACATAGAAAGTGAATTATGCCTGCGCGTGGCTCGTTGGCATGAAAGTCCCTGAAGAAGGTCAAGAGATGATCGTTAGGTTTGGAGGGAAGCTAAGAATGTGGACAAAGTCGCCACGATATTCGAATTAATTCGATTGGTTTTCCGCCGAATCCGCTAGGGCTCGACGGAACAGGAGCTGTCAGGAAATGTCAGCAAGTGTTACGACAGATGTTAGATTGTGTTAGAAGGCCGAGACGTGATTTCTACGATCTCGATCTTGATCTGAAAAAATGTCGAAACGTGCATATCGATCCCGAATTTTCAACAGTTCCAAATGTGCAAACATTCTCGGAATATATTACTAAAGAATTGAATATCAACACTTATGATACACACCTTTGTTTTATTAGAAACGATATACAATTTTTCCAGTTCTTAGATTATACGGGTTTAATGATTCCATTTCGCACAGAATGCAAGTACATTACAAATAGGATAATTTTATGTAATGCAAGAAAAGGACATTTCAGAAAATACATATTTCGTAGTTTGATCTGTAGTTTAAATATAGAAATTGTTGTGAAAATTGACTAACATTTTGCAATAAAAATATATCAATGTTAATACATAATCTATACAAATGAATTTTTCTGAACACTAATTATATTCCTGTTAATCTAAATCTATTCTCACTTTACACTTTACACTGTACACTTTTGCACTTTTGCACTTTTGCACTTTTGCACTTTTCACGTTTGCACTTTACACTTTGCGGATTTTATATTTAAAGATCTTATTACAAGTTCGCAGCCATTAGTTCTCGGTATTATTCGCGACGAATGATTGTTCGTCACAAATAATACCGATTACCAGGTCTCACCACGTGGTTGCTGCGTCTGGAGACCCGGAGATAGAAGGAATCAAACTACCTTCGATCTTCCTCTACATAAAGTATACATACGTAGATGCATACTCCACATAGAGTCGCCGAACTTTATACTAAGTATGAAACCGTGGAAATCAAAGAAAACAAAGTCCCTTTGATTTCCAAAGTCTATATCTGACTCTGCCAAATAATTATTTCAACTAAATGGAAGCTAAATGGAAATTGCGACACGACGCAACCATGTAACTGGACTTACAGAGTCAGTCCCGTTTCCTCTAGTGGGTCAGATTCGAGAGAAAGACGATCAACGTCTCCGCCAGTACTCTACTCCCTGCATATCTGCTGCCGAGGGCCCAGATCCCGACCTGACAGTGTACGACGTAGGTAGCACAGCGTCGGGTTGCCCTGCCCTGGCGACACCAGGTATGTCTGGCGGTCGTAGAGTCCGAAACGGAGTTCTACTCTCTGCACAACGTCAGGAGTTCAGGACACGACTTGCACCGTCTTACGGCTCTTTTGAACTGCGCTGCGCCGTGAGCGTGGACTTCCCCTGATGCGTACAGAGAGTAGAAGATTCCTCGGAGGCGTCGATTGACCCTCTCTCAAATCAGACCCACTAGAGGACGGCAACCGAGCTCTGGTCAGTCACACAATTGGTCACTACACTTATCACATGAAGTAATAGTGACCGAAGTGGAGCACGATGTTACGAGCCTAATATGGACTTACGAACAAACAAAACAAGTTGATTAATAATTATCTGGCAGAGGAGACACTCGTACACGCAACCTTAAAACTAACCAAACCAAAATAAGATACTAAGGGAAACTACAAATAGGAGGGACGCGAGACGCGGACGCGCGATCGCGAGATCCATATCGAACGAAGGATCAACGACGAATGAGCTCTCGCCCCTCGCATACCTGCTTGGGCGCGGTCGTGCGTCGTAGATTGTTTGTGCCTCTCGAACTAGAGAAGGAGAAGGGCGAACAACAAACGCGGGACATATCGATTCGAAGGCTCGTTGGATCCATCCACAAAAGAATTTACGAAACATTAATGCCACAGCATAATCATATTCCCCATCATTGTTTAAATAATAAGTATCGTTAATAATTAATTTACTATTGTCAGAAATTAATATTTAGTTGATGCAATCAGCAGATATTAAAATATTGACAATTTCCTCATGATTAATGTCTCGAATGAATTTTTATTCCTAACCGTAATTGCTATTAATATTTAATTGATCACTGAATGATACTGTATGTATCATAAACGTTTAATTATTTCGGATTAAGTTTTAATTGTTCCAATCACTAGATATTAAAATATAAAAAAATATCTCACGACAAGCTGTGTAACGGGACATATTTATTCTGTTACTACCCACCCATTTCATTGTCTCACAGCATTTTTCACCATATAACGTGACATGAATTTTGGCTGTTCGAAAATATCAAGATTTTCAATCTTAATAACGCTGATCGACAACGTACGACACAAAAGCATTTTCTCTTTCACGGGTTTGTTATCAGTCAATTTGATCAACTGGGACGGAATGAATGAAATACCTAGCCTTTGACGGAGGGACTGAAAATTGAAACGGTACCACTTAATGACTTATTCATTCAGTTTACCTCGTTGACCCTGTATCTCTTTTCACGGTTGAACAAGTACACAAAGCAAAGAGGGCACATAAAAATAATGAGAATCCACGGAAAAAAGGAAGTTAATTAGTTGCAGGACAAGAGGGTTTCATTTTAACTTGATATTTCTCGTTTAATCCAATCTTAAAATCTTGTAATAACTTATAGACGTCCGCGATCGATCGCCAAACGAACTGAAACTGAAGTGTCTTCGTTTTGCCTGATCAGTGTATTTCAGGTAGTGTTGGGGAGAACGTAATTTGTGATTTATCAGGTCAATTCACTCGGACTTTCGATACTTAATTAATTAATAAAAAGGTGATGTAAGAAACTTTTCTTAATTCTGGAACGATTTCTGAGATCTCGATTCACATAACACATTTGCATTAGTAATCACTGCATTGGTTTGATTGGCTTGAGAAGTGGGAAATTTTTAGATTTTACAACGCATAGTTATGATTTATTTATTTATAGTTTACGTTGCTTGTTCTAATTACTCAAAATTATTAAAAATTTTTTAAATTAAAAACGAGTTAGTATTTGGAAAGTTAACATTCATTCTATTACTTTTGACATGTGTTCCAGAATGTCTTTTGAATGTACGTCATTTTCGTAACATTCATACTACAAATTCGCCTAATTCATGTTTGATAAAATTGAAGTTTGAGAGATCCAATAATGTAATGTAGATCTAATAATGTAAAACTCAGCTTCACGATAATATAAAGTTTGTAAAGTATAAAGTGTTCTATTTTATAAAATTTTAAAATTACAACATATTGACAATCCGACCGTCATACTCTATCTTGCTTAATAATAATAAAGCACAGGGTGAATAATGATACAGCAAAGTGTTACATTTGTCGTATCGATTAATAACATAATTTTATAAGAAGAAATATAAAAAAGAGATGTATTTTTAGTTTAGTAGTACTTTATAGTCACTAAGACAAAATATTTGGAAGAATTAAAACCACAATCTTAGCAGATACAAATATGTATGATATGACAATCATTTTTTTACTTGTATTTAATAATTATTTTCTTCGCTTATTTTATACTTCCAAAAATGAGCATTAGTAAAAGTTTGCTTTAGTGTTAATATGTTATAAATAATTCAAAAATTGCGTGATTACTATTAAACTCATAGTAGTACAGTATTTTTAATTACAACAAACGAAACACATCTATTTCATTCAACATTTGCGTAATACGTATACTTAATTGAGATACGCACAATATATTTCTAAATTACGCAATTAAAATTGCTACGGCGAAATCAAGCAGCGTTGAAGGTAAGAAGCTCGAGTTCTCAAAGCAAACATAATTAAAGTTACGAGTACAAAGGCTGAAAATCTGCCAAGACGGATTTAAAATTAAATCAAAAGCCAGCTAGAGAGTTCACCCTTTGCATTTCATATTTACCACATTTCTTTGTAATGATGGATATTTGCAAAACTTCAATAAATACCTATCAAACAAGCTGTGTCTTCATATCATTATGACAGAATGATCGCGTGAAAAACTAGGGATTGAACAAGTAATTTTTGTAATGGGTTCAGTTTAAACAATTTGAATAAGAGTTAAGGATTTATATTTAGAATAGATATATACATGCTGTAGTTTCATTACAATTTATGTGAAAAGTAAGAGAAATAGCATGTGAATACGTTGCATTAGTTTCCAATAGAGTGTGTTGTGTACTACTTGGCAAAATGAGAGAAAAGCAATAATGATTAAAATTAAGTAAGACATTAAGTGGATCAGACGAAAATGACAAAAATTATGAACACAGGCAAAAGGTTTGATGATAAATATAAAATAATTGTATATGAATAGAATATAACTTTGTTACGAAAAAAAAGGTTTTGCAATGACATAGAAATATCGAAAACAAACGAAATCAAATCAAATCAAATCAAATCAAATCACGAGATAAAAGGATTGGTGATGAACATGGATGCATTAAAAGTGAGAAAACTGAAATTTTAGTATATTTTTTCTTTAATAGAGAAATTAGAAAAGTATTTTTAAAAATGTTTATATATAAATAATTGCAATAATGTAAGTAATGATATGGTAATAATATTAATGTACTACTTGCTACAGGCTAAGCTGCTGCGTCAATGTCCTTCGATGCACGTCGAGTCACTTGATCGCGTACGAACGTGGCCGCTTAGTGGCGTAGCCTTCGCTACCACGACCGCTCCAACGGTATCCGTGCACTCTGATTGGTCCGGGTTTTCTCTTAATATCTCCTTAACGAAGCCTCGGACAACATTTTCGCTAAGGAAAAAGTTGTTTCAAATCACCTCCCGAACCACCCATTTCAAGGTGTTACAACATTTTTGGGACACCCTGTATACATTACGAAAAAGTATTATTAGAGGTAAATACGATTATCCATACGAAATGCTTTCGAAATCCATACAAAATTCTTTAAAAAGATTTAAAATTAAAATAAATGTTTCAATTACAAAAAGGTTAATACGTCGCAGCGCAAGTGATGAAATAAATTCGTGAATTTTGAAAACACTCTGCTAGTATCTGTGATACCTATATATGTATTGATTAAATTAAATAAGTGAAGTATCCCTTTGAAACCTGGTTGAAATAGTTTCGAGGACAAGTGACGTAAATCGTGTAATTGGTTCCTGACCGATTTCCTCGTGAGTCCATTGAAATTGAGAGTCCTGCCGTTTCTCAGGTCCCGATCCCAAACGCTAGATACGGCGACCGTATAAAACCGGCCTCGAGGATGGTTCCCGCTAGCGAAGGGGGATGCTGGACCATTTCGGACTGACATACGAGTATTACCCCGCGGCATAATTGCCCCGTAACTCAGCCGGCACCCCTCAGCGACTGTTCTAATAACGATGATACCGTTGGCCTGCGACCCGAGGCATTTTTAACTGGCGAGAATTTGGTTAGAGCGTACCAGGTCGCTTCGGCTATTCTTCCTTGTTCCTCGTTGAGAAAACTAAAAGCAAAGATGGTCAAAGTAGAAGAAGAATACTTATTCATCAGAGTAATGAAGAGAAGTAACTTTATTCATATTTTACAACGTTTCTGGTCCTCTTCGGTTCAATCTTTGATAGCCTAAAGCTGGTATATATGTAGTATCAGAATTTTAAGGTGAATGAAGATTCATAAATATTATTTCCTGCATTTAAATACCATATGTTCAGTAGTTATTCAAAAATTTATTCGACCACATTGTGGTTCTTTTCAAGTAACATAAGTAAATAGAAGTAAAGGTGTCGCAGCGCAATGAGACCTGATGTATGCATATGACGAAGAAGAATGTGAAGAAAATAGGAAAATGTAAAACAATTTATTCACATCAAGGAAGAAATGAAACTAAAGGGAAAAAGAAAATGCAAGTAAATTGTAAGTATTTATTTGGATGGTCAAACACTTTGCTGTTTTTAACATTCTTGCCAATTACTTAGATAAACTATCTTGCATTTTTGGAATGTAAATAAACACTCCACAACTTTTCTTATGTTTTCTGGTGTTGTTTTACATTCTATTTTTCTTTTACTATCGCGATGCACCACGTTTCATTGTATTTATGTTCCATGAAAGGGCCTGCACTCCTAAAATTGAAACTTAAGTTGAAATACATAATCATTATATATGTTATAAATTTTTTAATTTAAAAATACTCCAGTATTTAAGGAAAAAATCAACTGCCAGTAATTTTTCTTGCTTACATTTTAAAAATAATTAACATAATGTTAATCTTACAATAAAATATATTCATTGAAATCAAAACGATTGAACGACTAATGTGATGATCATCTTCAGGAACATCTCAAATTATTACATAATTCATCTATGATTTTATAACACATGAAAGATTGTGTCTCAATTTTATTTTAATAAAAGTAAAAAGGAGTTTAGCTTCTGGAATTTATTCACTATGTTGTTGGCTGTCTACTTCCAAAGTTCAGTTTTTGCAAACAGACTTGGCTTTACCTAGCAACTTTATGGAGGAATTAATGTCACCAAGATTAACATTTGCTAATGTAAAAAATTCTGTTTAAATTGCAGACTGTTTCTAAATAGAGCGGGACTACCCTGTATAACACCTCGAGGTGGTAAAGTTAGGTGGTTTACCCTTTACACACTGAATTTCGTTGTTAATGGCCAAGCAGACGATGCGAAGTAAAACAAAACCATTAAAAAAAATTTTCCTCATCTCCGCGGACGAGGTGATTTTTCGCGTCCCCGTTCGTTCTAAAAACTCTCGGCGTCTCGCTTTCTGCCACAGTTGGGAGGGGCGGGGGGACAGGGAGCGAACTTTTGGAGGAGCAACCGCTTAATGGAAAGCGGAATAGCCAAAGTTCCGACCTTTTGCGGAAATTATTACGGCGCCAAGTTCGCTGACACTTTTTCTCGGCACGCGCACCCGGGACCCATGGCTCCCGGTGCTGGGACTAAGCACCGACTTGGGGAAAATAACGACTCGGTAAAAACGCGATCGTTCTTCGGACTCGATGCTCTTTTGTGATCTACTTCGGGATTGGAGTGAGATTCTCCGTGGCCATTTCTTCGAGCTGGGTTTCGGCTCATTTTACTTTTCCGTCGATAGACTTGTTGGGGTTGTGCGAACACATTCTTTGGCGAAAATTTAGAGCCACGTGCGTAGTTTCGTACTCTTGGGTCAGTGGTTCTTAAAGTATCTTCAACGGTATCATTCGTAATAAAAAAATAATGGGAATATTGTCTGGCAATATTGAATGTGGATGAATTGCAAATATTGTAGATAAAGTGGTTAAATTACAAATGTGGTAGATATATTACGTTGTTTCACTACAATAAATTATGTTTCCTTCTTAAAGTATCTTAAAGTATCTTGAACGCTACCATTCGTAATGAAAAATTGCAATACTGAAAGTGAATAAATTGCAAATGTGGTAGATAAAGTTGTTAAATTACAAATATGGTGGATATATTACATTCTTTCCCTGCAATAAACTGTTTCCTTTAGTGTAAATAGAATCTTCTAATACACAATAACACAAACGATTATTACTACTTATGCCTAAATTAAATCAAAAACATCGATAGCAATTTAAGCAATTTTTATGATCATATTTTTAAATTCCTCTAAATATCTTACAAATTAGAATAAATCATTAACTTCTCAGTTTTTAATTTTTAAAATAATTTCTAGTACTAACTCTACTTTTTATTTAGAAAACAATTTGTCAAACTCTTTTCATGCCCAGACTTGCGTATTTAAAATTTAAAATTTAATTATAAGAATCTAACAACTATGATCCAAATGCAAGAGTTTATTTTTTATAACAAATGGCCTTTCTATCGAGATCGATAACAGTGATCCTTAATTTTCAATCACAAGTTTCTATATTGATATTTGAAAATGATCCGGATGAAACAAATAACTTTTGACTACAAATGCAAAATACACACTACAGGAAAAACGATGGCACGCATTCAAATTTATTTTAAAATAACGATCAATATGTCTCATCTTGCTTATCAGCAGTATTGCTTTGCCTAATTTGTTTTAATTTTTCGTATTACTCGTACTCCATTATGAAACGTTATTGCTTAACCTATTGTATTTTTATTTTTCTTCCGTTTATTGGACAACACTGAATTACAATTATTTTTTATCACTCCTCCACGTCCCTCCGCCATTGAAACGGGCAGCAATATCATAAAATAAACGAGAATGTTATTAATTCAATCTGCATATCCTGCCTGAAATAAATTACAAAGTTCATGCCGTGATTCCAATTTCCTGACTGAAAACGTTTAAAAAATTGCGAACGAAGCGGATGCACAATAGTCGTTATTTTTGCTGTCCTTTTTCGCATATGTTTCCGACGGTTTATACGATAAAAGTAATCTGCTATGACGAGATGGACGTATTACGTACAAAGCACCGACCGTCGACGACCCAGCAGTCGGATAAATGG
This sequence comes from Hylaeus volcanicus, assembly GCF_026283585.1. Classification (NCBI taxonomy): domain Eukaryota; kingdom Metazoa; phylum Arthropoda; class Insecta; order Hymenoptera; family Colletidae; genus Hylaeus; species Hylaeus volcanicus. Next base: position 13,867,441 of record NC_071980.1, read on the forward strand.
ATCGAAATGGTCGTAGAATTGTCTTCTCTAATGCATCGCGTCTATCGAGCTCCAGTAATCCTGGAATTTTCGGAAAATACATGCCGGCATCGATCAGAGTCCACTTGCGTGTAACTGGGTCAATGGGTCTCTCCCAGTGTTCTGTTTTCCAGTGTATTTTGGCCAATCTTCGGAAGTCATCGCACAAACTGTTACAAAGTGAAAATCGTGAAGTTCTTTTCAATGCGCTGCCATGTATTTCAAACCACTTCGTGCTGCAACGTGTTTTTGTTCGCGCAGTATTTTTTTATATAATAAAATTTTGTATGTTACATAAAATATACGTGTACTTATATTATTTATATTTATAAAATACAAGATATAAAATGTAAGTACACATACAGTCCCGTAAGAATTCGTACCCTTTATGTCTATCGAATAAAATGTTGTGTAACAATAATAATGATCATAAAAATTGCTTAAATTGCTATCGACGTTTCTGATTTAATTTTGTCATAAGCAGTAACAATCGTTTGTGTTATTGTGTATTAGAAGATTCTATTTACACTAAAGAAGGATAGATTTGACGTTTGCAAATAAATGTTTCATTATAGATATGTATATGAATAAATATTACACATGCACATATTGTAAATATTTACATGTACACATTTGTACATGTATAAACAGCGATTAAAAAGGAAAATGGTTATTAAGATTTGGGAGTTATGACGTTTGCATGTTAGTTGTATTAATTTCTGTATTAAATTGAAGAGAATAAAATAAGAATTTAACTTTCCTTCCCATTAAAATGCTTAATGTCACATTTAGAGACATTTTTTCCAGATTAACATTTTTTTATACACCTTGGGGAGCTTTCTCTAAAAAGAGACCTTTGTCGATCGGCGCGTTGTTGAAAATGTTTTATGGAATTTTTCGCCTCCAGGAATTCAAAGATTTATGCAGCTGGATTAAACAAACTTAGAAATTATTCGTAGAAATGTATTGGTGCAAACAACTTTCATTTTATTTAAAAGAATTTATAGTTTTGATAGAGTTAGAGTTATTAAAAATTAAAGCGCCGTATTAAAAATTGATTCTCCATTTAGTTCTGAATTATATAATACAATACAGCTATAGTTTGTTTCAATTACTAGACTGATCAAGTGTAGGTGTCGTTTATAAAAAGAGTCATTCTTTGCCATATTATATGAAGATGAGGGCTAAAATGACTAAAAGAGTTAAAATATTATTTATCTACAGTGTAGTCCTAACATCGTTATTTGTATTCAATAATTGCAGAATATTTATGATATTTTATGCTATAAATATTATTTATATTTTCACTGATATGTCTTTCAAATTTTTATATAATGTTTGGTTGAGTATAACGCATGCAAAACATTATTCTCTCCAGCTTAGTGAGTATCCTTGGGTGTCATTACTGCAGATGCATATCCAAATTCATATTTTGATAAATACAGGAAAAGAATTTAAGCTTAACCCTTTGTTGTCCTATGTCGAGTAAGACAGAAGTAAACTGAAATCAGAAAATGTTGACTGCAAACGGTTAAATAAAAGTTTATCCTATCTTCTAAACGGTGTAACAGATATAGTATTATTGACATTTTATAAACTTTTGCACTTATAGACATTCTCATAGATCTCCCCATATTTTCATTTGTCATAAATGTATAAAACTCCGCTGTGTTGTCATTAAATCATGGCTTAAAATTTCCCCGGCTAAATGGTACCGTAAAGGATTAAAAAGAAAAAACAGCAATTCGAAGTATCAAAAGGTTAAACAGAGCACGGAGGGAGCCTGAAAAGCTAACGCAAAACGCAACAGGACACCTTATTAAATCAGCATCGCTTACATCTCTTTCGACGCGAAGCTCTTTGACGGATCCCTATCGAAGAAACTGCAAACAGATCGTGCATACGTATCGGTTTAATCGTTACATCGAGGACGGTAAGGCGGGGGGAAGGTCGCGTAAGGGGTAGACTCGAGAGACAGTAAGGAAAGAACGAAACGAGAGAAAAGAAAACTTTCATCGACGACTGAAGTCGTGGAGCGAGCGGTAAATGCGAAAAAGGAACGTCACGTACATGGCACCTGACTGCCGCCAGGACATATCAAGAGTGCTATCGTTGTCCCTCCTCCAGGAGTCGTTTCCACCCCATCGAGATCACGACGAAAGTACCGCTGCTAGTCGGCTAATTCCACTCCGTCCCCCTTGGTCCCGTAGACCGCCCTTCTGTACGTCTGCAAAGTATCTTGCTACGTGACGTCGCAGCCCCGTACAGCGTACAGCCAACAGGAAAAACGAGCGAAGACGACTCGGAAAGATCTGCAGGGAGGACCAGTGGCCTCTTTGGAGCCTTCGAGGAACCTGACATCGAGGGAAGACCCGTTGGACGCGGCCCAAAGCGTAACGAGGACTTCCAAGCGCGCGGAACGGGCACGCGTTACCCTCTCAGATACGTGGAACAGTCACTCTGGTCACTGCGAGTCTTCCGTGGGGGAGAACTCCATCTTTAGAGAGCTCGTCAAAAGACTCGTTTAATACTGTCTTCCATATTTCAATTCTTCTGCGGTCAGTTGGATAGATTGCACCATAGATTGAGTATAAAGTGTTTTTTATAAGGTGTTTCGCCTTAATCCTTTGACCGCGGAACAATTTTTACTGGAAAGTTTAAGAGACGTAGTAGTGTAAATTTAAGGGAAAAACATGTTATAGGGAATAGTAAAGACGGATCTTTTTATGTTTAGAGTTTATTAATAGGACGTTTAGTTTGAAAAATAAACATTGAAAATTTAAACGACTTTTTTCCTGAGATCTTTGTTGGTATTACTGATCACTCGCTAGATTTAGTTTTAGAAGTTGGTACAGAGAGGGAGTTCCAAAAGTTAGTTCTGATCTGACATGTGAATATACACTAGCCGTCAAAACAAACGGGACACTATTTTAAAACATAATAACTCCGAGAGTCTTCAACCGATGTTCGGGAAACTTCGTGAGGTTTAGTTTTGAAGTGTCCTCTGGGTGTGTGCAAAGTTGCATTGACGAGGGTTGATGATAAAGGGTTAATTCACCCCCCCCCCTAAAGGGGTAATGCAAAAAAACGGCACGTCAGAAGGGTCCAGGGGCGACGGAAGGTGGTGAAAAAATCAAAAAAACCTTTGAGGCGACTCTGTTTGATGCCCCCTACAAAATGCACGCCTTGAAATCGCTCTCAGATAAACCCACCCCTCACAACACCCCCCCCCCCTAAAATCCACAATTTTTGGACGACAGTCTCAATTTTGGGCTCAATGCATTCTCTGGACTCCCCTGATCTAGAAAATACTATCACCCATACCGTGCACCCTATAAGCACCCTTTGGGGGGGTGGAACAGCTCGCAAATTTTCAACCCCCTTCGTAACGGAGCACTTCCATAGATCGGAGGGCGATGAAATTCACCACGTTCGTTCTCGATACATTAAGGATGAATGCCGAAAAGGTCCCGTTCCGAAAACTGCCCCCAGAGCTGAAGGGAGGAGGGCAGAGGTAGGGGTGGTCCACCCCCAAGTGAAAGGGTTGGAACGTTGTTTCGTTGCGTGGATCACATGTCCAACAGTCCAGGGCATCGGTGCGGCACAGTTTTCATGTCTTTTTCTCGCGTGAATGGCAATGAAATTCGAAAATGTCAATTTTTGTAAAAACTCGCTTCCAACTTCAGGCACATCTGCAGGGTGAACGAGTAACCCCACGTCAACACCGTTCGCGGATTCGGACGCGCAAATGCTTTATTAATAGATCCCCAAAAAATCAGATTTTTTTAATCACGCTTTCGTTGTCAAATCGGAGTAGATTTAAAAGAGTAGTAAGTGGGTCGGCATTCAGAAGCGGAGCGAGGGCCTGCAATCGTACGTGGTCAGACCAGACCGGACTCCAATTTAACGTGGGCTGACCCGTACGGACGCAGGGTCTCGCACCACTTTTGAATGCCGTTTCCGTCCGGCCCATTTACTACTCTCTGAACCCATTTTTCGAGGGCGCATATATGTATACGTCCTTCATAGTCAAAGGGTTAATGAGGGAATCACATTAGGTGTCCAATTATTAGTTTCTTGGGATAATTGTTATTATCGAAAATAAATTGTGTAATGATTTAATATCATCGAAAATATTTTATGTATGTTTTAAAGTACATTTGATAATTTTTTCCATTCATTTCACAGAAAGAAATCTATGAGATATCGCATTTTTCGTAACTACTCTTCTATAAACCATGGGAATGATAACTTAAAAACAAATCGAGCGATCGTTTTCAAATGTTACATACGTTTACTGTATTTAATTGGAATAAAATCACTGTGTAAAGCGTGTTTTTTATTGCAAAACATTAGACAAACATTTGTTGAAATTCTCACCAGTAGTACACTTGGGCGAATAATTTTCAATGGTATACAAATATTACATAAATCATTCTTTGTAAAAAGAAATTTCCCAAGGAACTTAATACTTGGATTCCTAATATGGTTTTCTCCCTTAAAGTACAAGGCAATTCATTAATATTTTCTCAGTGTAATTCTTGATGTGAATATGTAGACAATGGAATCTAATTAATGTTTTTGGCAGCTGTTTCTCACATACAATAATTTTTGTTTAATTGTATAAAGTTTTTTGAGTTTATTTTTTTACTTTCTTTACTTTACACACAAGATATAGTTCGCAATATCTACAATGTTAATAACATAGTTTAACATAAAACTTGATAAAGAAATGACTTTTAGGCTACCAAAGAAATGTTATTTTAGATAAACCTTGTAAAATTTGAAGCTACTTGACAAAAAGCATGCCGGTGGCAAAATGGTAAAACAAAACGTTTCTTTTTCGATGTACTGGTTTATATTCTTAAAACGTTAAACGACTTAGACTTTTCACAAGCTTTTAATAATTCCCATCACCGTGCATAAACTTCTTAACCTACTTTACATTCGTTGATCACACTGACACCGCGCACATCATACTACTTTTGCTGCATGCACAGTCTTCCATCGACTTCAGAAATGCAATACCATCGCACGAGGAAACCTTGCATTACCACTTACTTCCTTTCACACGAGCACGAACTGTTTCAAACTTTGTAATTAGATCTGTTCATAGAAATTAGATCTCGCGAGCGGCGTTTAAAGATAATGCTCCTGGAAATGCATGCGTCTGAACGAACTTATCACTAAACCTAATAGCCCCCGGGCAATCCTGGCTCCTTTCCGACAACTCGCAATCGTTTTAATGAATGTTGATTACAGTTCGCCGTGCAGGTGTCCTAAATAAAGTTCGTTATCGCCGCTGTTCTTCTTTAATAGGAATGCCAATGAAAATGTAGAACCGTCTTCTCGGTTCTCGTTGGTAACGATGTTAACCGAGTTCAGAGACGGGGTTTATCCTCGCTGGGCCCCGAGTACGTGGTGGCCAACGTGGATATCTACTTCGCGAAGCTTCCCGGACCCGTCGGTGTTTTATAAGCCTGATGAATGTGGATTAGACTTCTCCAGGCGTTCTCTTAGCTTTCCCATCCCACTCCTGTCATCCGTTTCGTCTCCGTGCCACCGCTTTTCTTCCACTTTATCTTCTTCTTCGTCTACTTCTTCCTTCCGCTTCTTCTTCTTCAGACTTCGCTACACCTCTCCGTACCTTTGTTCTTCGTATTCTTATTCTTAGTCTTCTCGCGACTTTCTTTTCCCCATCATCTCGCCGCTCCGTTCATTCGACGCGAAACTCCTTCGAAATTATGCAGATCCAACATCCTTGGGTACCGTTCCCTTGCGCCGCTCGGGCGAAAAGTTAATTTTTGCGCTAACCATCCGGCTTCGAAGATAAATGTTGGCCGACGGCACTCCATTTCGAGGAGGAAGAAGCTGATCGACGTTTCTCTGTCCGTATTTGAATATTGAGGGTCGTCTAGAACACTTTCCAGCTGCCTCTCAGAATGATCGAAAGAGGAGTTCGTTTGTGTTTCGATTCCACCTCCCTAACGTGCATCGGATCCATATTTTTCGTGTAAACTTAGCCGTTAATCATTTACTACTTCGAATTACGGTAGAAGCCATTGGAATGTATTTGTCTTGTACTGTTTCTTTTTTGAGAAATTTCTATAAATCCAATGTAGGTATTTCAAGCAATTTATATTCATTAATAGTCATTAATTTTGATAGTTCAAAAAATGGACGATTCAAAATTCAATTAATTCATTTTATGTCGATTTACCACAGTACGGTTTGAGATTTACTTTTATGTCATAGCGTGATTGTGATGTTACTTATGCATAAGTTCTTTGTTTCAATTTATTTCAGTTTTGATATTCAGTTGGATTTTTGAAAATGTGCTGTCATTTCGCAGAATCTATTTAACACGTTTTGTTAATATTAGTTTGTCTGGAAAGTCTATGGCGATTTTTGGTAGGTGCTACACGTCTGTTTAATAGTGAAATGGTTGAAAACAATTAACATGGATGCATCCCTTAAAAGGTGGAAAGGTCGTGGAACAAAATGGTACTTATATAATTCAATAAATATATATCAAAATTCAATTGTGCCTTTGAATTTTTCTTAAAAATTGGCACGAACTTTCTGGACAACCCAATAAATGTACAAACACATAATGAATTACAACTTTTGTAATTAAATATTATATTATTGAAAGGTAATTGTTCGATCGAAACTCTTTGACATAAAAATTTCAATCTATTCGATTAAATATCTTGACTCGATCTTACCTCGTCGAAGTTTCGGGCAAGAATGATCTGTCCCCTCGAATTCGTTCCCCCTTTGGTTTCGTGTCTAGAATAATCTAAACATACGCAAGAGAGAAAGACGGTTCGAGAAAGGATAGAAATTCGTGACTGTCCGATAGGATGTTTAGGCAAGATAAAGGTGTTATAAATAATGAATCGTGGCTATGGTGAATGAAAAGTAATAGTTTATTTTAACGTCGATGCAAGGGAAAAAGCCCGAAGGCATAAAAAAAACCCTTGATTTAAATTACTGAATTTATAATATTTGATTTGTTAGTGTGAGTGTGTCGCGTGTGACTTTGGTGATATTTTCGTGTACACGAAGGTCGGGCGCCCGTCAGCGATTAATCGCGTGACACCGGATTTTTTTAGGAAATAATTCCCAGATTGTGAATCGATCACGATGGTACGGAATAGTGTTCCGTTGGAGTCTCCTGCGCGGGGAGACGTCCAGATGATATATGTAATTAGCAAGAATCACGACGATACGAAATAGTGTTCCGTTGGAGTCTCCTGTGCGGGAAGATATCCAGATTACCAGGAATCACTGTGTTGCGGAAACTGAGTTCCGATGGAAACTCCCGCACAAGGAGATATCCTGACGTCGTCCGAAACGTCTGATTTGTTTGATTATTGCCGAATTGCGAATTCCCGTAGTCGAGACAAAAATTACTGTCTTTTATTACGCGGTATATCTTCTCGACCGGTCGCGACCGAAGTTCGAGGCCGACTCCCTAATTGAGGCCCGGACCACGTATCTCCGTATTCTAAACATTGAAACGTTATCGATTTCTTCGAGTCGAACGTGCCGACGAACTACGTCGAGTCCATTCTACAAATAAATCGTAATAAACGCTCCAACAGTAATGGTTATTGTTAGATACCATTTGTTGATTTTCGACTGTTTTGAATCTAATCCTTGGTTATTTAACACTTAAACAAACAAGATAAGGATATGGGACTAGATACTTGTACTTTCTCTAACAACTATGCCTACAGGAAGCACGACAGCAAAGAGTTAAACACAACACGAGTGAACCGGCAACAATCACCGATTCACTTTCGAGTTCGTCAAATCGTTCAACGTGCAGTAACCGGTATCGTTCCTTCTTTCTCGTCCGAAAGGAAGTTTGGTCCGTTTGGAAGGCCGCTTCGTCGGCAGGCTCAGCCAGCAAAAACCTAAGATGCAGTTTTTCGAGTGGTCGTGCTTCGCAAACTGCTCGACGATCGCAATGTAATTAGCGAGCCAGGCGATCCTCGTTCTTCCTCTTCCTCCTCCGAGCGGCTTCTAATCTTTCTTGGAAATAACGAGAAGCCCGGTATCCGGTCGGATGAAAAATGCTTCTTGAAACACGAAGTGGGCGACACCAGCAGATGCCAGTTGGAACGACTCTTGAGCCAGAAGACAGATGTCAAGCCGTTACGTGAGGTCCCGCTAACTACGTAATTACATCATTCCCGGCTCGCTGGACTACTGTCTCCTTTTTCCCGTACCACCCAACCGGCGCAGCTCCGAAATTACCAAATATTCGCCCCCGATAATGCTGACACGCCTCCGCTAGTCCAACGCGTCTTTTTCAAACGTGCCAGCGGTCGGCCTTTTCTATTCCGCGAACAGTTGAACCGTTTTGCACAAGAGAACTTAAAAGGCGGCGATTCTCACTGCTTCCGTGAATTGCCTTCGTTTTCATCGGCGATATCCGATTCAGAGAACTGGGGCAAGTTGGAGCTCATTCTCAGCAATAATGAAAGACTATCAATTAATTATTCGTATAGAAAATGAATTCGATAATGGCCATTGGGATTTTACTGTTCTTTAGAAATTTCAGGTTGTCGAATGTACAGGGTGGAGTAATTAAATGGAAATTTAATTAAATAAGCTAGGAATTATTGCTGCTTGTGTTTCAATTGCCCTGCTGGGAATAGAAAATGCAAATGAGTAATTTCTTTTGAGATCTAATTATTGCGTCATTGTGAATATGGCTCGACATATAACGTTTACATATGTATGCAAAATGTAAATTTCTCGTAATGAAATGATCAGTATGATACTATTATTGAGGTCAATAATTTTGCCCTTTATGCTTTATGAAAGTATGTAAACGAAGTATGATTCCATTGTTAAGAAATCGCGATAACTTTGTAATTTCTTTAAAAAACGACCCTAACCTTTTCAGGAATATTGACACATATGTATACGTGTTCTTTTATATAAAAATTACCATTGTTTACGATCCCAATACCTTTTAAAATTAGAAACAACTATTAATACTATATTAAAGTAAAACAGCATATTTGTTTGCTAGAATGGATTTACAGATAAAAATTGCTTTGGTTAGTGTGTACTGTTATGCTGGGCTGTGACTAGCCCCCTGTTTACTCAGCCGACTCAGCCGCCTTTTCGCCAATCTGTATTACTCATCCATACTTTCTAGTTCATAGTTCAGACTCCAGAAAACTTCCACATCATCATCCACATCATCAATAGTCACTAAAGCCTAACCCCACTCATCACCACAAATCCAAAGATATATATAGGACTGGACAAGCGAAGGGCAGTCGACGAGTTGACGACTTCCGCATTAATACAACTCCATAGACGATAGTTTTTTGTAAAGTGTTTGTAAAGCGCCTGGAACTCCCAAAAAGAATAAAACTCTTTTGCTAAAAAGAAGACTCTAACATTTCAAATATTATAATTTCGAAAGATTCTTTTTTTATATTATTATTACTGACCCTTAGCGGTCGTATTTTATACTTTCTCCGTATTTTTATTATTTTAAGTTGAATTCAAGGCAAAAGTTTTTTGTTAATGATTAAAAATATTAAGAATTTCATTATAAAATTAAATAGAAACAATAAAATTCGTGTTAAATTAGAAACTTGACATTAAAAACAAGCTTATAACTATAAATTTGTTCATTTAAATATCGTAATTACAAAGACACTCGATTAATTAAAATTTCACATACATTTACAAAATAATACGCCAAAGTGGCAAAAAGAAATTTACTGAAAGATACCACATGATAGAGAATTATAAAATATAATTGAGGGTATCAATAAGGAGGCAGTTGCATTTTATCAAATTTTTTGATAGTTAAAGAAAAACGTTTTAAAATTCAGATTTTTGAAATTTTCTTTCCTTTTCTTTTTCATATCGTAGCATAGGTACCTAATTATGAAATTATCTTGTTCCGGATTCCATCCTTCCTTTGTATCAGATCCGACCTGAAAAAAACCCTGAAAAAGGAATTTTTCGAATGAAGAGAACAAATTCTTTTTCAAACACATGTTTATTTTATTCTTAAAACATTTGGCAATACAAAAAATGCAGAATACAGAAATTTTGTATCATCCTATTGCATGTATACCCCCACAACAAATGAATTTCACATGTGCATGATACATTGACCTTTAGATGACCTTGAATAGAAAACCAATAGTTTAAAGAATACTTCGAGTTTTGCGTTCCTTCTTTTTTTACATCCCCTTTTGCTTATACGTAATAAAGACATAGTTGATTGTTATAGAAATGTACAATAATTGTAATGTAAGGATGTCGCATAATTGTTGTCAAACCATCATGGCGCATTACCTTCAAGAATACTAAAGAGCTAATTAGGGTTAAGTTGTTACGCAAAGGCAGAAAATTTATGTCAGCCGCACGCAGATGGCATCGCTCGACGACGTGGTTTTTTACCGTGTCGTTGCTGGACCGATTATACGATCGAACAATTAAGTATGATTACTTGTCACCGACTCATGCATACATGCATGAAGTGGCTAAGAGCTGGTCGTATAATCATTAGCATAATGATTAGCATAATTAATGTCGTCGGGTGGGTTAGTTTACCACGTTATCGTCAATAATTAATGCTGACTTATCTCCGGCGCGGTGATAATATAGCGCGCATTAGATACTGCCTTAGGAGCATTAGGAATTTGGTTAGCCTATCCGGTGGTACAGTACGTTCCAAAACGAGGTCCCTTGATCCCTATTCGTCTGGCGTTAATGTCGATTTTGATAGCACTGAACTGAAATTTTTTGTTCATAGTAATTTTTGTTCAATATTCAAGTAATTTATCAGAAATTACAAGATCCAATATTTCAACCTTTCAGGTATAAAAAATGTGAACGTTTTGAACTGGTATCCTCTATTTTAAAAAAATAAGTATTGATGTTTTATTCTTATACAGAAAAGAGTAAATGTTGAGAAGTTGAAGACTGAAGAAACTTCACTTTGTTTAATTATTATTATTATTCTATCTTAGAATAATTTACGCAATCCAACACAACAGTTTAATAAAGTAAGTTCACTTTTTCGTGTACAATTTAGTTTACGGTATTTCTATTTTAACAAAATAATTTAGCGTATGGTGTCGCAAAATCACGCTTCATAGTACTCCGTTCTCTTCTATCTCGGAAATATACTGTTATTATTTTCCTTACTATTTTTACTTTACTAAGTAATTGATTGTCACTTAATTCAACGTTTTGAAAATTTGATGTGGACTCAAATTTCAACATTTATTGTGTACTTGTTAAAGAAATAAATATATTATTCTTTGAAGTCGAAGTGCATAAAACCATATTAGAAATGGAAGTACGAAGACACTCTAGTGACATGCTAATTATATTTTTGTAGCACTTAAAATATCCGTGTAACACGAGCACTTTGTAAAGTTATTTATTTTGTAATAGTATCATAGAGTGATTCATACAAACTGATAGATTAAATAACAATGTGGAAATGAGGTACATATCTGTTTTAGTTTATGAAGCCACCTCAGCAGCAATAATGATTTTTTTTTTATTAATTTAACGTTCCAATCATTCTTCTCGGCAAGAACTAAAAGAAAAAATGTCTTCCACATAAAATGTAATAACGAATGATATATTAATAAAAAAAAAAAATGAAAGAGAATTTTATAAAGATATTATCTTTTTGTCTGAAAATTAAGATATTTTACAAAGAAGCTCAAATTTACCATGGTTTAAAATGATTGATTACTTGCCAGTAATTCTAACATCTACACAACGATTAATAGAAAAGTAATGAAATGAAATAAACCTAAACCACGACATAATTACATGTTATATGTTTTTGTTTGGAATGGACAATAGTAATATGATAATATACACATCTTTCTTATTTTGTTACACAAAAATCAGCTAAGAATTTTCGCTTATTTGAACGAGAACGTAATTACTCGTAAAGCGCCACTGAATAACTGTACTACATTGCCTCTTTTGATCCTTTTCCTACAGAAAAGAAAATCTATTAGCTTTCAAGATTGATTACCCGTCGAACGTGATCAGACAACGAGTAAGAAGTAAACATAGACAAGAAGCTTTCCTTGACTCAGCTGGCTAATTAATTTTCATGCTGTTTCAACTCGTAATACTGACGTCACATGAGCGATGGCTTCTATCTATCAACGATACGAGTCATGCTCTAGATATTAATAGTTTCACTAGTTTTAATAATTATATAACAGTCAATGAATAATTATTATAAAATATAGTAGAATCTCCATGATCCAAACATGCACTGTTTGAACGATTTATTATGCAAACTGTGTATTTTTCTCTATAACAATGTTAGAATATCTTATATTACATTGTTACATAACAATGTTATATTCAGAGATAGGAGTATTCATATTCATAAATATGAATATGAATAAATTCACATCATGCGGATTTGCAAATATGAATATGAATCAATTTCTGAATAAAAATGTGAATAACGAGTTATTTATCAATAAAAATGTGAATAACGAGTTATTCACCAATAAAAATGTGAATAACGCGTTCACAGAGATGGGAGTATTCATATTCATATTTATGAATATGAATAAATTCACATCATGCGGATTTCTGAATATGAATAAGAATCAATTTTTGAATAAAAATGTGAATAACGAGTTACTCACGAATAAAATAACGCGTTATTCACATTTTTATTCATAAATTTATTCATATTTATATTCACAAATCCGCATGATATGAATTGATTCATATTCATTTTTATCAATATGAATACTCCCATCTCTGGTTATATTTGTACTTCTGTCGAAGTAACTATTTTACAGAATATAATATTATAATGCTATAGGTACCCACCAGTTCTCGCCGGGAAGAAAGATTCATGGTTGACAGCAGAAAAAAATTGAAGTAATCGCGGAATAAGTTGGTTGTTGTTATTTCAGGATAATGCAGAAGTTTTTAAAGCTTGAATATCATTTGTGCATTAAGATGCGACCGGATGTAATTTCCAAGAAGCGAGGATGCGTCTTACTTGTCTCGCATTCTAAGAACTTGCAAATGCTACAAATTCTCGGCGGATTCCGACGACTCGGAGCGATGAAAATGTTTCGAGATTTGAATACTTTATCGTCGTATTATCATATTCAAATATTAACAACGGTATCTGGGGAGTTTTCGCATTTGAAACATCAATTGCGACTGATTAATGGGATTCACGAAACATTCCAATTCCTTGAGATGCATACTATTAAGGTTTCGTATCGTGTCTACATGATCTTTCATGAATAATATGAACATTTTTCTATCGGTGCATGGTTTATTTGCGAATAAACCCTTTTCTTTAGTTAGAAATAGAGAATCGTAGTTTCTGATGCATTGATTGAATCTTGAATGTCTTAACTTGAAACTTACATCGATAAACGTAAAAATAAGATTTATATTGTATACGTATAGCGATGAAAAAGTGCAAATTGAAATGAACCGTGTAGAAAACTTTTATAGCGTATATGCTGGCTTATAAGTTTTCACGGTGACTGTCAAATTATTTTCATTTTACAGTATATGTAAATAAATTGAATTATACGTAATCAATTGAAACCTGTAATAAATGCTACGTTAAATAAGCAAAAAGGAAATTATAAACAAAAATTGCAACTGGATATATGAACACAAATGCAAATAATTAAACTATGTAATTAGATAACGTTGTTTGCTTCTATTAAAGCGATGTAATGATATTAATATCAATGCAAAATGGTCTTTAGATATTTTTGTCTATTGTAAAGTAATTCCACATCTGCAGTTTCTTTTATCTTGCATACATCAGAAATTACAAAAGTTTTTCTGCCCTATTCATTCTTTTTGTACAATGCATTAACGCATTAGATACCCTGATAGTGTTGTATTAAACTTGGTAAAAAATAACCCAAGAGAAAACACCTTCAACATTGCTCAAAACTAGAATTAAACTAAGTTTTGAGTACCCCAACTCAATGAATTATATAACCAAGAGAAGACTAGGCATATTATCACGCTTCTGATTAAATAGCGCTGAATAATATTGTTTAGTAGTCCTTTGATTCAAGATATTTTAGGCTTAAAGGCCTCGGAACTCTTGAGCGCTATGCAAGGAACTTGCATTAATTGTAACGTGTATTATCTTCGTCACGCGACGAGGCGTCCTAACAAGAGTCCACGAAGAAGTGGGAATCAGAGCGACAGGTGTGCCCCGCGGTTGCTGAAGCTTCGTCAGAGAAGCAGGGAGGTCCGATAGCAAAGGCGAGCGTAGGAGAACCACGACGTCTCGCGGTAATTGGGCTGGCTATTCACCCCCGGGCTATGTTATCTTAATGGCCGCCGTTATGCCGTGACATCACAACTACCCCTGTCTACCGGTAGTTTAATTGCTCCGATAGGTTCGTGCAACACCCCGCTGTAGAACATCAGGCCAATGTCGATGGACCTCCAACAATGGGAGCACAGTACGCTCTTCCGATTCATTATCAACCCTGAAAACGTCCTTGCACGAGGAGCTGAATGTAGCCCGTAGGTGATGCAAGAACAGTCTCATAACTAGCCACCATGATTTCCTGACTGCTTCCCAAAAGCTTGATGTATTTGGCTCTAAAAGGGAACTGTAATACTCTGTTTAAAATTTGTTGGTAGTTCCTTCAGAATTTGTTGTTAATCACAACGCTGTATTTATAATAAAATAGATATCAAGGCTTAAGGAAGTAGGATACTGTAAAAGCTATAAAAATATTAAGATACTCTAGGAAACATAGGAATTTCCATGATTATCGAATGAGATGTTCAAACTTAATACAACAACAGGGAACTAATCTTTTTATTAATTTTGTGTAAGGTTTTATGAAATTGTTGCACAATCAAGGTTGTGGCAACCCTTATGCCAGAAATGGTGACTGTGCATGGCATTTAGTGTTGTGATGAATCATACGAAACAAATCAGATTGTTTGACGGCTGTTTTTTATAAGGTTTTTTCGGAATTTTTTATAGCGATATGAAAAAACACAGACCTTTCAAATTTTTACTATATATTTATTCAGCCTTTACCTGCAACTTTGAAGTTTTTTATGGAAAAATATAATGTGGATCAGGAGATTTATCGCTCGTATGTAAAAAAAAAGGTAAGTGAATGGGCGTCTATGATTTTGGCAGACTGGCTAATCGGAAATAAAAAAAAAAAAATTGCATGTTAATCTGTAGGTGGATGGCTATCGCTCGAACTAGGATTTTTGAGAAATATTGAAGCGTTTTTCTTTTTTCGAATGTGAAAACCGTTGGCACACAAGAGGTGAGTCTCAGTCACCATTAGGTTCCACGCAGCAAATCCACAATACCTAATGTTTCTTTAGGTTTAATTTCCTTGGAGCTCGAAGTGTCGATAAAATGATTGTCGGCGAGGTAAAGGTGACCTTATTCTCAAATCTAGATAGCTTAGAATTCATGGCAATAGAATGCTAAGAAAGCATCTTGAGTCGCTGGTAGATACTAAAAAAAAGGCCTCGAGTGCAAAGGGTTAATATTGTCTGGGGTGCAATACAACTCGTTCGTGTCTGACCATTTCTCGCCAATTATGCTTACAGAGTTCTTGGGTTTCATAACTCACATTAAAAAAAAGAAACCTCTCATCCCTCTCGCGTAAGAGTAAATCAACTTCACCGACGTTTACCCGCATGCCCGGGGCGTAACTAGACGTGTGCCCCGAACGAGTTTGCATTCCCCAACGATAATATTATCGCGCCCGGCGCGTTATTGTTTTCTTTTCGTTTCCCTTAGCGTTCCGTTTCCCTTTCCCCGCAAATCAAATGGAAAGTCCGCGAGGACGCAGATTCGAGATAAAGCACACGACCCAAGACAACGTCGCCTTCTTCACGGCAGGATAATTCCTGTGTTGTTCACCGAGCAAGAAACGTGAAACGATCCGCAAAACGTTCGGGGGCAAGAATGCAAATAACAAGCGGGTAGACGAGCGAGAGAGGAGGCTGGCGTTATCAGAGTGTCTCGTTGCATTAGTGGGTGGGTGAACCGGTGCTCGTCGCACGGCGAAAGATAAATCGCCGCGACCCGGGCTAAATGAGTACACGTGGGAAAGCAATTCCGTGTCTTGAAGTCTGTCTCTGAGGGATGCCGGTTGTTCCGCGCTCGTGTCTACCGTTTTCTGGCTGCCGGCAACGCGATTAATCCGGAATCATTGAATTCCGTCGAGTTACGCTCGGCGCGGGGCATTAAGACGTATCCATCGACACGTAAAAACGCCTCTTCGTCTTCTGTTCGCCGACGAGCGACTCAGTTACACGTAAACGCAATTAACTCGGAACCAAGAGAAAGCAGGTCAAACGTAACGCGAAACGCAAGAGAGCGACCAACGCGGTCCCGAAACGGCGAACGAAGTCCCGCCCGGTGAGGACGGATCGTTAGACGTTACCGGAATTGTTTACACAGCTACCTAACGTTGATGTTGCGAGACTGGTTGCCCTGAAACGTGGACGGTACCTTCTGTACGCGGAGCTGAGCGAACACCATTTGCGACTCGAGTGTACATTCGAGGAGAAGATACAGGAGCTAATGTCAATGATGTCTTTAGGTACACTGAAACACGGACGTATGATTACACGATTTCTTACGACTAGACGTCGCCGTGGTGGTTGTTACCGTTGCTCGTGCGATAACAACACGATGTTAACGAAAAGTGGTCTCAGTAGGAATATTTCGTGCCTAAAATTCAATTTTTTCAACTTGATTATTTAAAAAATGTAATTTGTAGTAGAAGAGAACTTTTAAAAGCTTGGAAACTTGAATATATTAATATCGCTTCAGATAATCCTGTGATTGAAAATAACGTTCTGTAAATACAGGACTTGTATATAGGATCACGAAGTTAAAGGTGAAACTAATTGTTTTAACTCTCTATGGGAAGAAATGAAATGAAATCATAGTTTTTTTGTCTTTAGTTATTATTTTACATTGATTAATAAAACTTCTTTCTTGTAATTTTGTTGTATTCATATTCTTTCAAATTAATTTGTTGTTATCGCCAAGTTTTTTTGTTTGGACTCACCGTTTTCTTAGACTGACTCGTATATGCAATGGGTGGTCAAATTATTATATTAATTATATACATTAAAAATATGTTTTAAAAGTCTTATGTTTACTTCAAAGAAACTTGAATGTCTAAATTCGGTCAGGTAATTACCCAGACTAACAGTATTGAGAATAGTTAATTGATAAACAAAACAAATCTCATTGAAACAGTGACTCTAGTTTGGTATAAAAAATTAAAAACTGATCTAAAAAAATGTATTCATAGTATCTCAAAAAGAATTTGCGCTGTGATTCATGCCACTAGGGGTTCCTATAAATACTGATACATCTTTTTACAAATACTTTACTTGGATCAGTCACAAATAAATTGTGTGTATCACAATTTAACAATAAATAATTTGACGACTTACTAAATGTAACAAATATTAATACCTGTCTAATAACATCATTGAAAAATGCTTTCATTATTTTAAAATATTCACAAAAATAGGTAAAGCAATAATTGGGATTCTAATATTATACCTACAATTATAAATGATATAAACCAAAATACAATAGAAAGATTGACTTCCTGAGAAATGTATTCCAGGTTACTTAGTCTCTATTCAGAAATTCAGTGTCCTGACTGATCAATGTTGACGCGTATCCTTGATAGTTTCACTTTAATGGATATTAACGCGATGGGAGGCTTCGCGTTCATCAAAGGCGCCGTCAAGATCTATTTTCTTCGAGAATGTTTACGGGTTAAGGTCGGGGCGAGATCACAATGAATATTAATGCGAGCGAGTTTTAGGAGAATAGAAATATCGACGCCAGTCTCTGGCAACTGCGGACTGATTTCAGCTGAACTAACGTCGCTGGGAACTTGAGGAATATAAATTGAACCACCCGAGGAGGTGAATATGTATCTCGGTACTTTCCAGTATTGATATTCGTTGGAAATCGGTATTGGTATCGACGTCGTGAATGTGCCATCGAACTGTACTCTTTGATATTCTGTTTAAATAACACTCTGTCATTCGTACACGAAATTTGAATTCCGTTAATTAAAACGGTCGTGCAATAATAAACCGAACGTTCCGTAAAATGGAGCAGTAATATCGCAGAGAATATCGAAGCTTTTGAGGAAAATTGTACAGACTTTTGCGAAAAAGTATGTGGAATCTCAATATCGCAATCATTTTGAACTTCTTGTCGACAAAACTGTATAGTGTGCTTAAGAAACAGATTCTTTGAGACTTATTAAACAATGAAAAATATCTGACTAATACGTATTATCAAATTATTATTCGGTGTAAAGTGTTGTTCGAAGCATATATTTTACTTTTTCCTAAGTGTCTTTGATAGAATGGTTGTATATTAAAACTAATGAAATAATATATAAAAATTCAATCATCGTAAAATAACAAACAATTTTATTATACAAATGTTTCTACGAGAAGCAATCCTTATGGAAAGGACACATGATAATCCATCGTAAAGATCGGTGTATTTTATCAAAGAATAATTTTTCTGTCTCGAACGTCTGTTCTTAATCTAAAAGATTATTCCTAAAAAGATCCTAGAAGAAGAAAGCAAAATATAGAGTTCTCTTTAGAATGCCGTTTCGAACTGTTCTGGAAAGTGCAGTGATTAATTTCTTCTTGACGCTGTTATTGATTAATATTTAGTAAAGAAAAATGACTCTTTTTCGAAATAATTTTAATGAAATTGTAATCTATATTAATTATATCCTCTTTCCCTTGTAGAATAATTAATTGAACGCAGATGATATCGTAGAAATCTAGAAATATTCAGTGGAATCACGACAGAGATTGACAAAAGTGCGGTTGCGGTTAATCAGAATAATATATTTTATTTGTCTTTCCGAGTGCATTTATCATCGGTTCAAATATTAAGAATTGGAGCAGTGAGTTATTCGATCGATTAGGTTTTCTTAAAAAGATGAAAATACGAGGGAAGAAGGTCAAACACACAAATCAGATGCGTCAATAAGTAGTTCAAGGCGAAATTGGTCAGACGTAAACGGACGAATGAAAGTAATAGATTTAAGAGAAGAGATATCAAAATATTAACATTGTATATTAATTGAGACGATTCTAAATGATAAAATATTTATTATATTCCTTATATATTAATATATATAAGTTGGAAATAACAACTTTTTATACAAACTTAATGATTATATGAATACATTGCAGTGAACTGGAAGAAAACAAATAACTCTTGTAGATGTTTAAAAAGCATGTTGATTTTATTCTAATCTTCATTAACAGTTTTCTTTAATAAAAAAGTTAATAGTTTCTTATTATATTTGTTTTTTTTTTCTGTTTCAGGTACGATATCTTTAACAAAGACTGAAATCGAAGTAGAGTGACTGAGAAATTAGTGAGTACTTTTATGTATTTATTGTTGTTGCGGTACATTAAGAATACGAGTGGATCCATATCGTACTTTTGGTATTATTTCTAGTAAACAAATGAGTAAAATGTTACAGTATCGAATATGTTGCAAACATTTTTATAAATATGATCATTTTTAAAAACATTCAGACGTTCCTAAACTAAACTCGTCATTCTATATTTCTATTTTCTTTACACATTATGCATTACGAATCAACAAGCATGACGCTGGAAGGCCGTCGATGGATACCCAGCGAACTATTCAGACCCGTTTTAATCAGAATGAATAATTAATAAACTTCGGTCGATCCGACGACGATGCATTATATCGTCGTGTACGGTACGGTGGCATCGTTATTAAAACGCGTACGACGAATTTCACTTACAAAGTTGAATATCCAACTGATACGAGCCCGTAAATTTCCCCCGGAATTATTATTAAATTCCCCGGTCGAGGCGGCGGGCACGTCGGAATCGATGATCGAAAATTGATAGTCACAGCGAATTTCGAATGCGCCAATGTCGCTTTACGAGCCAATATTTACGGAATAATCGCGAGATCTGCGAGCTGTCGGGCTCTCGGCTTGAGTCTGACTCGACCGGCAAAAGAGTAAAACAACCCGTTCGCGCAGTTTGCACAGATGCCACAGTGGCGTTTACACTCCAGTGTCCGTCATAACTCGAGCCAGTGCGTGCCATTTTTCAGCGGCGTCACGCCGCGACTCCTCGTTATAATTCTGCGAAATTTAAACAGGAAATTTTATTTTCATTATTATACGCCAGCTGGAGGTCTGATTAAAACTGGACACCGGCACTGTTTCGTTTTATGAATATTATCAACGGCGTCCTGTGTCCTGGCCGCCGTAACGGTTGCTCGGTGACAATTGCTGTTTAACTAGGACGCTTCGGTTTGGAAAATGCTAAGTAGAAGGTTTAAGAAGGTGCTCCGATCTAAAGCGTTTCAAAAGAAGCAGTTTTCATTTGAGTCATTAGAGTACTTCACTTGAACACGGATGAGGTGAAGACTGCTTTCACGATTGAATTTTTCACACCGAAACCATTTCAAATACAAATTTTTTCGATTTTTTTTTCGGAAAAGAAAACATTTCTTTGAATGTATTTTTCTTGAATTATAAGAATGATTTTTACAGAATAAAAATAATATAAACATATTTGTTTTGCACACATAATTTGGACTGTCGAGGCATGTACTTCTCAAAGGAAAGATTCTGTGCAAGTTTCAAATGAAATTGTGATTACATTTTCCAAAAGGACTTTTTTAATTTGGGTAGTGATTACTTCGTATAGAAAATATTGAAAACTCGATCTTTATTTTAAAAGCATAATTTTAGTCTTGATCAAAACAAAATTAACAGAAATGAATGTACCACTATACTTTTCGGTACTGAATGTTGGTTGGTAGAATTAGAAGAATGATAAAAATAATTAAGACAACCTAAAGGATATCAATCAGCTGAAAATTAAAAATAAACCGGAAAGGAAGGTTTGCCGATAAATATGAGGGAATTTTAAACTATTAAAATAAAACAAAATTATATGATTGGCGATGGAAAACCAAAAATCCTATCATACAGGCAAAGTTTGTTTAATTTTGTCATCTTTAACAATAATTATACAAAAAATCAAATCAATAACATCGTGAAGCTGTTTAACGAACCAATCCATTCCTACATTTATAAAATAATTGCATTTAGTATCAGAAGCTTACTAAGGAGTAAGTTATAGATATAAATACTAATTGAGAATATGTCTTAATAATAACACTTAATTATTATTGCTACAGAGTTTAATCTAGGTTACCAACGTTTATTTTTTAAATTATTTCAATTGAGAAATCGAAAACGAATTGCCCACATGTGTTACAAGAAACTTCTTCTTTAATATGGTATGCAATGTTTAACTAATTAAGTATTATCTCTTTTACATTGTTATATCACAAACTTGATACTTAATAAGAATGACATTTGAAATACGCCAACCTAAAAGAAGACACCTCTCCATTTCCAATTAAGTAACCAATACTCTGCGAGCGCAGTTTCAATCGTCGTTGCAACCAATTACTCCCACCGACTATAAATCTTCTGTATTTTCTCCCGTTCGGTCGTTGAGATAGGAAAAACAAGAGGTAAATTCAATCGAACTATTTTCATTCCGGGTATTATTACCACGTGTAATGAAATTCGCTTAAAATTTATTCAGTACTGTGCACGGAATTTATTCCATATGTATTTGAGAAACGTATTTACTGACTCTTTTTCGTTTTATTATTTCCCTAGCAATTACATCGCCAATTAACATGAAAGATTGTCGATGCTTTTTACGTCGGGTCTGCAGCAGCAGTTGCGGACAGGATTTTATTCGTAATGTTTACTTGATTAAATAGTTTTTGTATTTGTTCATTGTGAAATATTTTCATTATGAATTATATTATATTATTTATTATTTCATATATTTGTTTCGATTCAAATTTTAACCATCTCTAATTATTAACTATTTAATTCTATCTTATGGCATTTACTTATCTGTTTTATAAATTCAGCATATTTCAGTTGCATTTATTTTTTGCGAGGAACGTGTTTTTTCATTTTTCGATATTATGAAAACAAGTTTAGAAATATCTTATATAGCTGCATATAATTATAGTGTGATTTTGTAAGTGTATCCACGTATTAGTTTCTAACGAATTACTTACATTATTTCACTTGAAATGGATTCAGAAATATAATGGAATATTTAAAAATACAGAAGTTTCGCGTTGCTGTAGACAAGTCCAGATCAAAAAATTGTACAAAAATCGATTTTTTTTATAAATGCTGACAATACTTATTATATTTTCTGTATAGTTGGATGAAAATTTGTTTAATTTTGAGCACTGGGAGCGCACATGCTTTTATTGTTTCCTCCGAAAAGGTTATTTAATATAATTTAATACAAAGAAAATAGAAATTATTTCGTACTTCTTAGTGCAGAATTAATATGTTTCGAAGTCGGTTATATTTCTGTATCCAAAAATTATTTTATATTCATACAATAGAATTCACGAAAGACGTTTATGAAATTAATTACATTATAATAATGTAGGACTCTATATGATTTATTTTGTCTTATTCAATGGTCTTATTCAATAGTCGCTGCAATACTTCCTTTCAGGCAGCCACGCTTCATCAGCTACCGTTTTAGACAACTGACAATCTGCAACGCAGTGCAGTATCACGCAAACATATAGGTAGGGCGGACGAGGTGCCCTATCACGATTCTATTACAATAATATTACCAAATTAAAATATGTAGATTAATTTGATAAATTGATTAGATAAATCGATTATATGAGTCTTTGTCACTTCTAGGAAGGATTATTTTCAAAAATTCTTTTTTTGTAATAGTCAAATAGTATGGAATATATTTCAATATTATTAAAGTGTCTACAAAGATTTATATAGATCCCAGTTTTAATTCGACGAATAAACACTTTTAAAAAAGCGTCCTACCATCAAGCACCTACAAAGTAATGAAATGATAACCAGACCTCACAATATCTAGAAGTTATTCAGCATCGATCATACTGAATATGTCACATTGGTACCATACCGTTTCCTTACTCTTTACTTTTAAGAAAAAGTTCTATTCGATAGGAATCTGCACCGACGCTCTGTGTTGAATGGTATCGCAGCCTATAACGCCTTCGATTCTCCGTTTTATTAAAATTCAAGCAGCGGCGGTGCACTTTCATCGATCTACCGTAGTTGTTTGCTGCCAAATCGCATCGCGTGTAATTGCAGAATGGATGCGCATTGACCGGGAATCCGACTTTTCAGCGGAGCGTCGCTTTCAATTAAGCGACTCGGCTAGGCTCCGTAGTCGGGACCAATTCTCATTTCGGCTAATTACTGTGACTACCGTGTATAAATTCGCGAAATTTTCGTTCATCGTCCGCGGAGGGGAGGGAAAGAGCAAACAGCGGCGAAAGTCCTTTCGATCGGCCTGATGAAGCTTTCCTCCCGGTCCGGTTCTTCATTACCCTTTCGTTCTCTTTTTTCCGTTCTTTCCTTTCGTTTCTTTCTCCCCGTATTTGTCTTTTATCATTAGCTCGTTTCTTCGGCCCATTCCAGGATCTGTATAAAGTGAAGTAATTTCGAGAAGTTGTGCAGCGGTACGTAATCAATCTTCTATCTTTGTTTACCTCTGATTACGCTTTATAAATATTTTTCTTGGCCTCTTCAGTTCATTGGCAACGGCGGGTTACGCGATCTCTTTCCATTTCGAAGTGGTACTTTACTGGTACAGAGGGACTCCTTTTTAAAAAAACATCAAATACAAAGTTTCCGTATTCAGAAATATTGTGGAAATAAAGTTACTCTGATTTGTTATTATTATTATTATTATTATTTGACGGAGTTTACGCGTATTTCGTTTGATACATGTAGTTTATTATGGAAAGTTAAATTACAAACTGATATTACATAGTAAGGAAAGGACATATGCAACTATGCAACCGTATTAAACAAAAATACGACGCATCGCAAAAAAGGAGCAATGCTACCAACGTATTGTAACGTAGGGAGATTCTATTGCCAATATTATTTTTAGGCATCTTTATTACGAAAACCTGAATGTGCGTGTAGGTAGTATGAACACCCTCGTTCATAAATATGTGGACACTTACTATAAATAATTAATATACACCGTAAATTCTTACTATAAAACTTTTGTTGGTAAATTCTACATTGGATGTGTATTTAACAATATTTAATAATATTAAATGTTTGGAATGCCATATTCAATTTTATACTGGAACTATGGGATCATTTAGATAGAAAAGTTCAAAAAGAATGTTCAATATATCAAATACACTTATGACGAAATATTACAAAATAAATGAGTTAATGTTACTTCGGATACAACGATGAAATTAAGTTTGGTAAAAGAAATGTTAACACTATCTAGTTTTTTCTATAGTCTTTTTTACCATTACTAATGTGATATTCAAAAAATCTATTAATAAAGTATATTCGTTAATGCAATATAAGTATATCGAAACATAAATGATTTTATTAATTATTTACACCCACATTAATTAAAATCATCGTTAAGAGCGAAGTCGTTATTCTGTTACTAAATCTTTCTAGGAGCGTTTCAAAACTCGGTACTTTCAACAGGCAACAAAATGAAAAAGCTGAACAGAAGTTGGATGTACGCTTAGGTAGCAACAAAACGCGAATAAAAGAGCCAGTATTCGATGCTGGCTCCAGTTACGCTCTTGTCCGTTCCCGTGCCTTCTCCAGTTCCGAAGTTCGCGTAGAAACGAAATGTACCCGCTAAGGAAACAGCGGAATACCTCTTCGTTGATTTTCATGCTATTCATTTGGCGAAGTTCGCCCGACGCCCACGCGTTCCACGATGGTCGAGAATCAGAGAAATGGAGCCCATTTCGAACGACTCAACGGAGCCGCGATCTCTCTGCCGGTGGAAGTTTAAATCTTTCCTTTTTTTTCCATTCCTCCGTTGGTTCTTTCGAGCTATGCTTACGTCCCTCTTCCTTCCTCACCCGCCAGACTCCGGCTCTCTGTCGGACCTATTTTAATGGCAGAAATAATGATTGAACATTACGGTAACGGTATTTAACTTCTCCCGCATAGCGGCCGCCGGTTGGAACGAGCCGTTAGAGATGAGAAAAGTTGAAATGGGAAATGGAATTGGATGCATAACCCGGCTGGGTGGGAGATGCAAGGGAAACCTGAACCACGACGATTCGCTTTCCACCCTTCCTACTCTCTTTATTCTTGTCTGTCACCTTGCATCTCGGCCGGATCTTTCTCCAGTTTGATCCTTCTCTCCTTCATCGTTATTTCTCCTGATCCCGTTCTACCATCGGCAACGGTTCTTCTAACTTCGACAAGCGCTGATCGGAGCCGTCGATTGAACCAGTCACGGGATTTTCTGAAATGAGATGGAGCCCTTGGATAGTTTGCGCCTCAACCCTTTCGATGTTGAGGTTTCGACGCTTAGAACGCAATGTGTGCAGAAATCCAGTAGAGCTGATTGTAAAGCAATGCCACCTGAACGCTTATTAGCTTTCATAGCAAGGACTTCACTAATCCATTGAGGCATCCTACTGTAGAATTTGAAAAAAATTGATTCTTACTAAATTTTTTTATGAGACTGGTACTCTTGTATTTTTTAACAGTTTCGGTGCAGTTTTCTTGATTTTTTTTGTAGCCAAAGTATTTGATATAAACTTTTAAGATTTGGTATGTTTATTTACTCATGTGTATTTAAGATTCTGTTAAATTTATAAATGTCATGCTCAATTCGTTTTAAAGTTATATATAATATACCACGTCACGTCGAATGTACCGGGGCCAACATGTTAACCCTTTGACTGCGGGACGATTTTTACTGGAAATTCTAGGAAGCGTAGAGATATGAATTTAAAAAAAATATATATGATTATAGAGAATGCTAAGACGGAACTTTTTTATATTTACAGTTTATCCATGGGTAGCTTAGTTTCAAAAATAAAAATTAAAAACTTAAAAGACCTTCTTCCTGAGATCTCGCAGTGATTTGATCCTGTTGCTGTTGTCGTAAAGAAAAAAAACAACAGTTGAACAACCAAATTTAAAAAAAAAATACCATCTTATACAGAATGGCAAAACGAAATTTTTTTCGTATTTACAGTTTATTCATACGACGTTTAGTTTCAGAGATAAAAATTGAAAACTTGAAAGACTTTTTTCCTGAGATCTCGTAGTGATCTGATCCTGTTCCTGTTGTTATTAAAGAAATAAAATAACAGTTGAACAACCAAATTTTTAAAAAAAATACCACCTTATACAGAATGACAAAACGAAATTTTTTTGGAATTTACAGTTTATTCATACGATGTTTAGTTTCAGAGATAAAAATTGAAAAGTTATAAGACCTTTTTTTTAAATTGAATTTTTGCAACGAATTTCTAACCTTTTAATTTTTATTTTTGAAACTAAGCGTCCTATGAATAAACTGTAAATATAAAAAAATTTCATTCCACCATTCCCTATGAGTTGATATTTTTTAGAAATTGATTCAACTATTACAAACATTTCTCTGAGCTCATTTCTCGAGGGCGTATACAACACTCTACGTGGTCAAAGGGTCAATTTTGTTTAGAATAGCATGTGTGATGAAAGTGTTTTCCGTATCCAAATATAGAGGGCGTGTAAAAGCTCTACGCTTACATCTCTTATTCTCTCTCAGCATTTTTTATATAGAGCGTCATGTGTATCTGATTTTATGATCAGTTTACTATATCATATTATTTCTATTATTATGTATTTGTATAACCTAACTGTGTATCTGCGTGTTGTTTAATAAATAGTTATGCACATAATAAGTTCTATGTCTAAACCCTCTATATGTGATTCTTTCAAAAAATTTGAGTGGCTTTCTGAAGTGTTTCCATAAAATAATTTGGTTTCCCAATATCATTTTATACGTTCTCGGCATATTTTATTAAGTAAATAAAAAAAATAAAAAAATGGATTACGACGGTGATTAGGAATCTATGATTGAGACAGTATCAAATAAATAATTTCGAATATTAATATATTGCAAGTATTATATAAAAATGTAAACAAAATCGGTGTTAACGATTGGTAATTCGGAGTCAAGAAAGAATCACCTGATCTCTACGGCCAAGCTTCTGCCAGGCTTCATGGATTTAAATCCTTCTTTATTGCGAAAGAATACGTTTTATCAAAGTATTTCTGTCGTGCATTCTATTTTTATCGACTGTTTCACTTCAAGCAGTTTCTTCAAATAATATTAGTCTTTTAATACTAAAAATATTGACTTAGAGTTTCTATTTCCTTTGACCGTTCCAAATCACTCTCTTTGAACCAATACAACGCTATCGTAAGACGTAGGAGCAATTTTTGCGAAAATATCTCATTATCGTTGAAACTTATCGATAGCAAGAAAATTGACGTTTGGTTTGTTGAAACATATTGACCGCAGATTGCTTGGAAATGCACAATTAACGCGCAAAATGCTTTCAAGCAATACTACGTGGCATGTGTGGTTTAACCTTCTAAATTGCTATTCGCAAGCGTTTGTCCAGCTAAATTCGCCGAATGAAATATCGTATCCATTTTAACCCGCCGTTCTTGCCAACAGTGTTCGCAATTATGGTTTTTGCTATAATATATTAAGCGTTCCTCATGAGCGAGTTTCTTGCCGGAAAGTTCCGTGGGAGTTCGCCGAGTAATATAACAATCGGTCACCCTCAACGATTAATTACATGCGCATAGTTATTCTGCGACGAAGTTAGCATATACGTAGCGCTAGAACATGCAAAATCATTCACTAAGTGGTTTCACAAAAAACAATGAAAACACTTCCTCTTACTCTTACAAATTAATTAATAGTGCGTATACATATTTGAAAAGTTGTTATTTACGTATGTATTTCAATATTTTAAATTCAATTCATTAAGAATAACAACTGTTGAGACATAAGGTATATTTTTTATTCTTCATTTACAGTTACTTTATAATTACGAACTACAGTTTTATCTATTACATTTTCCATCATTTGTCTTAATTTTGCGATTACGTATCAAACAATTTCCTAATGGGGTTGAGTTAATAAATGAACCAATCTTTTTCTGTTTCTTCCGGAAGAAAGAAGGTTAAGATTATAATTTTTCTTAAAACTTTAATTTGTTTTATATACGTTTAAACTGTATAAATTTAATTTCAATTTATTGATTCTACACATTTACTATGAAAAATGTTTTATTTTTGTTTAATTATAGACAAATTACATATTTTTCATAACATCTGCTATACATGGTAGAATGAGTTTATGTAATATATGAAACGTTTGTTTAATTAATAAATATTTTGCTTGAAAGGCATAATGTCATCAAAAATACATACAAGCTAAATGACTACTAACTTGATGTTGTTAAATTGTTTATCAAATGTAATAAAAAATGAATTACAAGTACAACAACAAGTTGTTGTCTAATCGCGATGAGGTTAAACTAATTGAATAAAATATGAACTATGCGTTTATTCTTTCGCTTCTCTAAAACTATTTCCACTTTACCTGGGTCAAAGTTTTAAACTCGTAGTTGTACAGATTAATTATCCATAAAATTTAAAATTGACAAAAGGGTGAAGCGAATATTACAAAAAAATAAAGTTCCCGAATGAAGTCTTAAACAACGCTATCTTCTTAAAAAGCAATTGTGAAAAAGTTTTTTATCCTCGAATATTATGAAAATCTTGTTCCTAACTTTGTTAAGAAACTTTTAGCGTTGAATGCGTTTCATAAACTAATTTCACCTTACACCGATGCAGTAATATTAATTAAGGGGACAAAATTTCAATAAGCTTTTAAGAAACTCGAAGAATTCGCGACTACAATTAAACTCCATTCAGAATTTCCTCGGCGACAAGATATACCGCGCGTCGAGGGAGAAATGGAAAATTAAAAATCGCTAATTTAACCACTGTTTCCTAAAATTGGATATTATATCCAGGAAATCAAGATTCCCGAGGAAAAATCTCGAAGAAGAATCAAGTAAATAACTTCTTCGGCTGCCAGTACTTTCAATTAACCTTCGTTAAACTTAAAAGTAGTACTAGCCAGAGGGTGCAGACTGGAGCCAGGATTATCGATAAAAGTTTAACCGGCAAAGAGGAAGGAAAAAGAGAAAGGAAGTAACCAGCGAGGAAAAACAGCAAGTTAATTCTGACTGAATACGTTCATTACACGATAATTACAACCGCATGGAACTCTGTGTTTCTTCGTTTCACAAAGACCGAGAAAAACGTAACACAATGTTAGTCTAATGGAGGAAAAATACAATTTAAAAGGTGTAGGTGAATTGAATCTAAATACACGAGACTGTAACGAAAGCTTCACCGTATAAATTATTTCTTTAACGTAGTCGATTATTTTGAAAACAATATTGAAATTATTATATAAAAATAGTTTATCCATAATTTTAATGATGACTTTATCGGATTGTTTTATTAAGCATTATAATTAAGAGGTCCAGTAATTATCTTTCTTGTGATTTAAATTTTTTAGTGCGTTGACCATTTTATTTCTTGTAAAATAGTTAACGCATTCGATACTTGTTTGATATAACTTAGGATGAGGCGATTAGTAATTTTGTTAACGTTGCAAACATTAAAGCATGGTGTGAATTCAATATTTATATTTTAGTTCATTTATTTCAATATCTAAGATAATTAAATATTGAAAGCAAAAGGGACATGAACCACGTATGATCGGTTACAGTTTATGTTTCTTAAATCAATTTCTAAAAAATATCAACTCATAGGGAATGGTGAAATGAATTTTTTTTATATTTACAGTTTATTCATAGGTCGCTTAGTTTCCAAAAAAAAAAAAAAAAATTAAAAGGTTAGACATTTGTTGCAAAAATTTAATTTAAAAAAACGGTTTTCTAACTTTTCAATTTTTATCTCTAAAACTAAACATCGTATGAATAAACTGTAAATACAAAAAAGTCCCGTCTTATCATTCTCTACAAGCTAATATTTTTTTAACATTCACACCTCCACGCCGCTTAGAATTTCCAGCAATAGTCGTCCCATAATCAAAGACTTGGGTTTTGGTCTCCTCAGAACAATCCGGTGACTGATCAATTTTTCATTCTTGAATATTTTTGTTCTTAAATTTTATACAAAAATATCAATGTATTCCTTTCTTCAATTAAATTTCTTAGATTTCATAAAGTACACCTTTAAAGTGAAAAAGTGTCACAAGTAACCCCATTTAACGGCGCAAAGAACACTGCTTGTGTCCATAATACGGCGCGGAGTATAAACACAAGGGGATTACGATTATTGCGAAGAAAGAACAAGTCCGTTGGAAGTAATTAATCCCTGGAGTCCTTGTCTAGATTTCCACTCATGAACTTTAGAGAAACTTCTATTCAGCGAGTTCCTTAGCCGAGGCTTATACACGCCCAAGGCAGCCGGCCCTTACAAATCCGCTTCGCACGGTCCCGAATTAATTACATGCATGCGCCGTGGAGGATCATTAGCTGCTGATATCTTCAGACAGACGCGTGAAATGCCCTGAAACTGTACAACTGAGCTAGGAAAGTTGCTAGGGATTAGTTTAAACCCACCCTCGATTCTCAATTTCTGACCTAGTCCGACCATCCGGGAGCTGTCGTATCAATTATTTTCGCGTTTAGAGGTCTGCGCATCCTCGTTAACTGGACTTTCCTTAACGATACTATTAGGACGCTAGCTGGTACAGAGGATGTTTCCTTTATCACGGTTAACCCGAATCCTTCGCTTTTTATGCGTACAGTAAGCCATGAAAATATTCAAACACTTTTAAATGAAACGTTTGATGATTGAAACATGTGAATCACATTAGGAATCTTAGATTAATATTGTTGATGTTTGTGTCCTTATTGTATAGTATTTTTTTTGTCTAATGGTTTTCTGATGATATGGTATATGATAGGTTGATTGTTCTTGTTTTGTATTTTCTACTAATAATATCTAATGTTTATTTCAACCTCGATACTATTCCTATTAAAATTATGCCAATGATTGATTATCTCTCAGCTGGACCGTTCAACATGATGGTCAAATTGTAGCATTGATAAATAATTAATTGAATTTTCAATTCCCTCTCCATCCAAGTAAGCAGTATCCTTCATTGAGATTTTACAGTTTTTTTAATAGCCGAGAAGATTTCTTTTTCCATAGTTATTTATAATTGTTTTGGATTAAATTTCAATGTTTTACTTTTAATTAAATTTTGGACCATTATGTGACTACACATCAATCTTGAGAGAGCAAATAAAATTTTCACGATATCACGATAGCTGACGTTTCATTGTTATGTATTTAAAGATCATGACAGTAATTAACGTAGCGTAATCGAAACATTGTTTCTCGATTTATGATTGAATCTATTTGAGATATGTATCGGTAACACGCAGTTTACGGAATAATGAATATTAATTTCCAACATCATTAGCGATGCAAATTATCGGTTATAGACAACCTTCAGTCACTGATTATCAAAACACACATGTAACAATGTTAGGCGTTGAAATTCTATGATCATTTATCACTCTTAACGACGTATGTACATTTTCATGAAGAATTATTGTGATTCAACAATGTGCTTCGATTATGTTTATATTAAGATAATATCAAAATTTGTTGTATATTTAATTATGCAAATTGTCTGTTTATCGAAAGGATGCATAAATATAACACTACCAGTTCGACCACTGTGACGTCCTTCATTGCTCTATGTTCAGTCTTTATTGAAAAATTGATTTATCTTTCATTTTTCTTCTTCTTTTGTTTTATTCTGCTTCTTTTGTTTCATTAGCTGCTTGCGCTGACTATTCTCGTGCGATGCGACTCTTCATTCATTTACACATTTCTCATAATACACCAAAAAGATATTATTTCAAGACACTCGTTTAAAAATGTATCACAACAAATAAATTATTTTATTTTCATAGCATCAAACAGAATAGGCTATTTACTATTTAAAATAATATTGTACTCAGCTCTAAAATAAAATATTACTTTTCTGAACTATACCTGTTATCTATTTAAATTCCAACAAGCTCTCGACTAGTTAATTGGTTTTGATTAGTTACCTGAATTTACGCCTTGAATTTCCTTCGTTCTTTTTTTATAAACTTGCCTCATCGACGAACGAAAGGAAACAGAAAGAAACAAAACCGTAGAGTTTTCGAGAAGACTTCCGAGGAGATTTTAGATTAATTCCTCTCCTACAGATTGAAATTTATTACAATCTTCTTAACCTGGCTAAAGTCGGCCAAGATTATTTTCCGGCATTAAGTTTTCGTCACGTTCCCATCGTAGATTTTGCTACGACTGGTTCGTGAGCGCTGGGACACGATCGTAAATTCGTGAGAATTCCGGCGCTCCTGCGAGAACATCGCAGAACCGTTCGTACCGGCGCGTTTTATCGCCCTAGGGATGAGGTAAGAGATAGCGGAAGATTATGTATTTCACAGCCTCCGGCCTTTCCAGAGTGTTACCGTTTCCCGAAATCTTTTTCTACCGCGCGCCCAGGTCTGTTTACACGTGGCGTCGCTCGCCTCATTTATGTGTTTGCGCAAACAGTTTGAAGCTTTCAGCGAACGACGTACTACGTCGATACTAATTTCTCCATTTTTATTGCACGTTCAAATCAGTTACAGAAAGAATCTTCAGATGAACAAACATTTCTAATAGATGCTTCTGAGACTTCAATTTATTTTTATACAAATGCAAACGGTTATTGGAGATTATTAGTACGGGATACATAGACATGAATACAATTGTGTCTCCAACATGTACTTTAATTTGTTCTATGGTGGAAAACTTGTATGTGAGTGGTTGTCAAGTAATAATTGACTTTGCTACAAACACAACCATACTGTGATTGACTCTAGTTTAAATTTGGTTCAATTTATCACTATCATTAATGTTCCAAAAATTGAATAGCACGTATATATGTAGGAGTTACTGTAAAACATTTCATCGATGATCTTCTTTTGACGTATTAATTGAAACAGAAACCAACGTGCATAGATACACAAATGCATGCACACATTCACATATCCGTACATATAGAATTTTGTCAGGAATTCTTATAGCATCGATACCTTATAAACAGAACTTACCGTACTCTATTTTATTTTTTTCAAATAAACCTCTGCCTGTGACAAAGAAAAACAGAGGTCAGCCTACATGCATACATACATATACACATCTCTTACATGTAGAACTCGGTAACTGATTTAAAATTTCAATTCTTTTTATTTATAAGAAATCCCGGTGCCAAGTTTTCTGATTTTCCAATAAACCACATTTGATACATATCCATATACATGTATAGAATTTTTCCAAGAATTTGTGTAGCATCAATGCCTTGCACACAGAACTCAGCATACATATTTCATGATTTAAAAGTGAAAAAATGGCCATAATAAAGTAAAAAGTGGCCAACGTACATGCATACATATACACATTTTTACATATAGAAATTTATAGGTTCATATGTAAAAATCACCATACAAACTTCTGATAAACCACTTCTGAAATATAAAACAAAACATAGTCGAACATACATATATACACAGGTGTTTAGATACAGAATATTGTAACTGGTTTACAAGATCAATATTATAATTAGACTGCGGATCTTTATGCAAAATAAAATCTTGGCAAACGTGTCTACAAAAATTGAACCTAAATAGGAATTTATTTTACTCTGCAAATACTATAATACGAACTTTACTCTCAATATTTTTTATATTCTTGCATACTGCGTGCATTTTGTAGTTTCTTGCACATTCAAATTTTCTATAAATGCATAAAGATCCGCAGTCTAATTATAATAGCATCAACACTATTTGGATACAACTCACCTATATTTATGATTCTGATAGGCATTTTCTGAGGAAAATCATAATGGTGATCAAGGTACATACAACGTATATGTATCAATCGATGTAGAATTTTTTAAACGGTTGACAGTACTAAGATTTGAATAGTATCAATGTCAATATTATCATGTAGAGCAAAAAATGATTCGAATAGAGTTGAATGGTTTCAAATGAGGTTGATTCTGATGTTATTAATTTTTCATACCTTTTTATTCTTTAAATGACTTTCATTTTTTACTACAACAGTCGATGCAGCTTCATATTCTCTACAAAAATGTCTTAAGATATTTACATTTAAAAATCATTAGTTTAAAAGATATTTTAATTTTAGTAACGTTACGAAATGATTTCGTCGATATCATGGCTCTCTTGATATTCTTACGCGACATTTACATTACACGACACTTTTTGTATTGATGATACTTGTCTTCGCACCCTTATTGTTAGCTTTATGTATATTGTTACATAATTTGCCATTGCATATCCGGCACACAATGTGGATTCGATATGTACCTTGTATACATGTTTCTAGATACAGAATCTTTACATTTACCAGTTTACAAGACAAATATTGCAATAGCCACGCTGGTATACACGAAGCTCACCATGCCAAATGTCATCACCATCTTAAAGCTAACATCTCATTTAAAATACCATTTAATTCGAATCATATTTAAGCTAATCATCCATTATTTTTTACCTATTTTTTATTAGTATATATGGTAGTAATAACAAAAAAATTGAAGAGCCACGATTTATACCTTTATAGCCGCCACACATTAGGCAACTTTCCGCAACATAAATTTGTACGAAGTTGCGTTATTACCCTCGTATCCGTGAAACATTTAACTCGTATTTGTCCGTATTAATCGCCGCGTATTTCAGCGAAACTATTCAGATCACGAAACACAGCCGCGAACAGTTCTCGAACAAAGTTATCTACGGTTATTGCGTTAGCCATATTTTTAGCTCCAGTCCCCAGGAAACTTCTATCCATGAGATTATTTAAAATTAAATAACAAGTTGCGCAATAGCCCCGGTCTCCTCCAATCGACGCCGATAACTTGATCCTGAATACGTGCCGGCAATGACTAACTTCTGCCACGTACACACTTTCTCGCTTTTTTTTTCCCTGTCGGCCATCGTCGAGGCAACTATCGAAAGTTTCTATAAATTTCTCAAGGCAATACGTAGCCTGAATATCCCCGGATATAACGATCCCGGTTTTCTCCGAGGATATTTTAGTTCGCGCAGGAACTCGGGCGGAGGAAAGTTTCTCGTGGAACTTCTTCCAAAGGAATTTCTAACTATTTGGGAGAGGCGATAAAAACTACCTTTTTTCTCTGACGTCTATTCGCGCACATCTCGCTAACGCTGTTACTTTTATGAGAGCTAATAACGATACTCTTTGATGAATCAGTTAATTATCAAAGACCATATTTTACCGTATTACTCTTATTACTGCATAAATTTTCTAACACTAGATTGCATGTTAATATTAATTCTGCCTCTATGAAAGAGATTGGAAGAAGAAAAGAAATAGTTTATAACATCTCAATGTATCGAAGTTTTTAAAATTTCTTAAACAAATTAATGTTTTTCAGAAACTGTAACTGTAACTGTAAAATTTAACTGAAAGTTTCTATCGAATCTGTGGCAATCCATTCAATCATAAACAATTAATTACAAAAATTATACATAAAAATTAGAAATAAAAATTTACAGGTTTAGATGCAGGAATATGTAAGATTTATTCTTATCCAGGAAGACAGACTTGGAGCCAGTAATTTTAGATGTATATTACATATGTAGATTTGGTTTACTTATGAAATATTATAAGTGTAAATCTCTTATAACTAATTTTTATTACTTTGAAATCCGAATTTTTATTGTTTGATTTCTGTTAGAATATTGTTGACACAGTAATTTAAGTAAAAACCATCAAGGAAGCAAGTAAATTTCAATATTTAGTCATTCACTCTATTCATGGAATACGTTTTATGAATCTAATGATTGATTGATATATTTTATTTGAGTGATAATCTTGTCGGATTGTTAACACTTTTCTTGGTCCGGTCTTGCTTGTACAATTCACAAATCTTACACATGTGTGTTTACAATTCACCAGTCTTACACATATGTGTTTTTTTTCCATTACATTTACATTAGATTTACATTTACGTAATTATATTTAAGTAATTATAAACAGTCTCATTTCATTGTTTATATAATTTCAGGTTAAAATAATTTAAAATCAATGATGGGCACTTGACTAGAATTTAAGAATAACATTGGGTTCCAGTATGAGACAGGATGTGCGCGTTAATGGGTTCCATAAGTCTCCTGGAAGCGCCCCCTGTGGCGCTTCGGGTACGATGTGACGTCAACTTGCGCATAAACAAATGGAAATCCCGCGACAGCGCATCGCTGGTCTCCGAGAACGTTGGCGACGGGGGTGAGAGTGGGACGCGAGACGCCCTGATTGGGCCTTATTCTGAATCGGGGCCCGCTAGCGCACCCCTAGGCGAGCGGAGGGGTGATAGCGTGGGCGAAGAAGGGGTAGCGCGAGGCATCGTCGGCTGGCACCCCAAGCGACGGAGTCAATTCGATTTAGACAACCTTCGACAAGGGGACTCTACTTCGAAACGGGCGTTACATTGCGAGTCTTCGGGCGATAATTGTAATTCCTAAAATATCAATAAATTTCAAAGATGTTAGTTTTCGCAAACCGGAGAGTTTTATCTCCTATACCGTGTCTGCACGCTTTATCCCGAACAGAATGTAACCTAGACTTAAGTTAAATACGAGCGTAAGCAACTTTGCACACACCCAGAGGACACTTTAAAACTACTCCTGACGAAGTTTCACGAAAATCGGTTGAAAACTCCCATAGTTATGACGTTTTGAAGAAGTGTCCCTATTTTTTTGAGGGCGAGTGTATTAAAGTACATTTGATAATTTTTTCAATTCCTTCCTCACGGAAATCTTCGAGATATCAACATTAGACATTAACATATCTAAAATATTCTCGAAGTTGAAAATAATTGAGTTTCTCTGTAAAAAAGAATTACGAAAAACATTTGATATTTTGCCTCCTAATGTGGTTTCCTCCCTTAATGTGGTTTAGTGAAAAGCTCTAATTGCAGAAGGATGGGCTCATAATAACACCTTGGGAGATTTTGCTTTTTGCTGGAATTCAAGGAAGATTTTCGTTGCAATTTACAGGTATCGACTGGACATAAATTGCTAGCCGTGGAAGAGAAACGATAATCGCGACGTCGTAAATCCTGCGAATCTCATTTCTCTGGTACTTATATCTGTCACCTAATACATTTCTCCTAGGTCATTAACGTGGCTCTGCGCGATTGTTGGCATATATTATCTCCAATGTACCTTCGGACGTATTCCTTCCAAGAAATCGATGTGTAAAATCTACGGAAACGTTTCCCTTATATTCTTCAAGCATTTGAATATTAGAAAACGAGGAAATATTCAGTAATTTATTCGCTGTTCTGTTTGATACACTGGAACTTAGTTTTGCGTGTCACATTTTCAAGTTATTCACTATGTGTTGGCAACGATTGATCAGGAATTGCTAAAACTAATAGTTTTATTCTTGCCGCTGTGAATATGCAGTCATCCGTGTTAACGAATGGCTTAGTTTGAAGAAATACAGGACTAGTATAGATGAGAGCAATTTTTGACTGAATTGTTTCGAGGAACACTGTGTTAACTACTCAGATTCCTCGATAATCTAAATTCAAATTGTACATATATAATACATATAAATAATATATTGGTTCATATACAATTATAGATAAATTGTATGTTTTTCTTTCTATGGAAACTATTTCAATCTATAATAATAAATTATGTGTGCATATATGTATAAAAATGCTTATAATAATACATACAATTAGTTGTTTTTTCTGTATATGTCATGTTCGTTGTGTCTGTTATATATTGAAAACATTCAGATGTAAAAAGAACATACAATTCATCTATAATTGCATAAAAACAAACATATTTCTTTGTAGTAAGCATGCAGTTAGAATCACAAATTAAAATAAAATATGAGTAGTGTATAGCATAGACTTCTTTCTATGGGAATAAAAATAAAAAAATTGATATGCCAATCAACCAGTTAATTACGTAATGTAGTATACGAAAAATATTCGTTACTCGCAGGACCTCCAATCCCCGTTTATTAAAATATCATCAAGCAAAATTAACAAGCACTATTTTGATCGAATAAAAATTCCCCTGCGATTTTTCTCAACTTCCTAGGTGCTCTTCAGTCATGTTCACATCATTGTTCAAGGTCGTTGTTCGTCGTACAGCCGCCGCTTTCGCGTGCAATTTACAAACTCGATTTAAACCAGCAGGGTTTTAATAGCTCGTTGGATGGGAGTAAAAAAAGAATAAAAAAAAGGAAAATGAAAAAACTTGGGCGTTGTACGCGAACGAGGAAGGAAAAAGGGGAACGGGCAGACGTAGAGAGTATATAGGAGCGTGAGCGATCTACGCGTAGAAAACTACGGGCAACGCCGGAATCCGATTTGATGCTTGAAAATGCGCGTCCGTCGCTGCATGTGTAGACACGTAAGCCGGCTATATCATCGTCGCTTTCCAAAGGATCTTTTGAAATTTACATTGACGTATTAAATCATATTGAATTATGCAGTATCACGTAATTCCGTGCGATCATTCTGGGTCACCGTCGTTGCCCGCGTCCCCTCCGCCTGCGTTTGCATAAATGGAGCATGAAATGGACGCGTCGCACGTGGACCGTTTGGGAATGGTTTCTGGGCGAAAAACCATTGGGAACCTGGGGAGACGTGATTTGCACGGGAACGTATAATCTACCCCGATAAGTAGCCGTCATTTCGACGGCGAAACCAAAACTAGGCCAGTCCAATGCCTCGAAATCTACTCGAGAATTGAATAATTAGAAAGAGACATTTTATTTTATTAATGAGTATATCTTAATGTGAATTTTAACAGTAATCATAACGAACTAGTCAATTTTTAATTTGCCACGTGTGTTTTGAACTTCTTTTTATTTATTTTCTTTATTAATCGGCGTATTTTAATGTGAATTTTAACACTATTCCTAACGAACTAGTCAATTTGACTCATGTGTTTTAAACTTCTTTTTATAATATCTCAATTGTTAATACTATTTTTGACGCAATTTTTTATGACGATTGTTGAAATAGAGACGTCATTTTTCATTTTTCATCCTCGGCAATTCAAAGATATAGTATGTAATACAATAAGACGATTTTAGACGATAATGAACAATTCCAATGTTTTTGCTTGTAATAATACTATTCAGAGTGAGTATACAAATATTTTTGTAGGAACTTTATATAATTTATTTATTGATTTATATTAATGTTAAAATAGCTTTCGTTGAATAAGTGTTGTTATAAGTGAAGTAGAATAAACAGAGTAATTCAAAATATAAAAAATCTGAGGGTCGTTCAAACTCAACTATCCAAATATTCACTTTTTGTACGTTAATAAAAATATGAAATTTAGAAATACGATTTAGAATACAAAAACAAATATAGAAAAGACTAAAAGATTAAAGATAAAAAAGTTCTTATTGTATTTATCTACAATTTGAGACTCCACGCATAGTGCTGTGTTGACATTATTTGCTTTACATTTATTGCGTGAAACAATATTTCATTACATTTTTTTTACTTCGCATTAAAAATAATTTCTTTTCTTTAAAAAAATAAGAAAGAAATTCTCTCTCCATTTGTAGCGTTGTACATGCTTCGTTCCTGGTTCTGGGTTCTCATTAGTGAAGCAATCTTGAAGGGGAAATTGCAATATTATTGTGAAAAATCTCAGAATATACAGGAATTTTAAATTAAATTAAAGATGTTCATAATTAAGAGTGTAGAAAAAGTATACATAGTACTAAATTTAATGTACGTACTAACTTTAAAACATGACGTTGGCTCACATACGTAGTAAAAAAGAAAAAATATCTCAAGTTTTCTCATTTGTCAAATACTGAACACTACATAACAAGATCTAACCACTTCGCACTCGCCACTCTTAGTCGTCGCTAAGAATCATATTAAAACTGTTGATGCGAAGTTCCATCTATTAAAAAAAAGATTTTGTTAACAGTGTCTTTATTTACAAATAAATTTAAAGTATTACTTTGTTTGGTGAACAGTTAATAAAATTTACTTGTGTTATATAACTTAAAAAGATAAAAAGTGATGTGTTCAAATGAGAGTTATTAATTACAAATTGAAAATTCAATGATTCATTAGTTATTACTTAATTGATTACATAATTTCTAATAAAGTGTAGTATAATATTTCTTATATTTATTTCGCACTTGTTCCATTATACAAGTTGAGCAAAAAACAGAAATTCTTTTAATTTAATTACTCAATCTTACTTTCGTAATGAAACATCCTGAACTAGAAACATATTTTTTAATTAGTAACTGAATCAATCAGGCTACAAATATTTTGTATTCGTTAATATCTTACGTTATATTCATTTCTGAAGCTCACCTATTGAACTACACGACCTGTATATTTTGTAACATGAACAAAAAATCGAGCGCTAGCCAGGAAATGTTAGAAGTGCTCGAGCAGAGTGGGACGTTGTGAGTGGTGGCAACAACGTTCCGGAAATTGATGTTGAAAAATAACGACACAGTACGTTACAGGATGGGCGTTAACAACGTACGACAGTTAATGGAAAACAAAAGGTTTTTTAATGGTCTTTCCGTTGATTCTGTAACTGAATTGCTAAATTTGATGAAAGAACCATTGTTCGGGGAGAAATTTCTCCAAACCTGGAAAATAAAAGTCACGATATACGTACGATAAATCTAGCATTAAATTGATGCGTTAAAACGTGTTGAATGTTTTTAACATTTTCGTTCTCGAAGATCGCTGTAAATATTCGCTTCGAAAATTCGAACAATTTTGAGGTCATTGAACACTAACACTAGGACACATGGATTAAATATTTTGGTCTTGAGAATTTTTCTACAATTATAATAGTTTAATTAAATAATTGTAACTAAGACGGGAGATTTAAAAATTCGGAAATTAAGACAATTGCGATATCTTGAGAATATGTAGATTGTATATTTACGAGTAGAAACGTAATTTTTATTATTGCTACTGTTTAGTTTCATTTTAATGTTGTAAAATCAACCATTAAAGATTAATTAATTAGTTCTGTGTAACAATTGCGTATTATTGTAATCGTGATTCAAGAGTTTCGAGAGAACCATTTGTTACAGACTGAATTCCTCCTATAAAATCACCTATCAATGACCGTTTAATACATTTCATTTAACAATTGCTTTTGACTGTGATAATCATTCAAAGATAATTATTCGTTAACGAATGAATTCCAGAACTTACTAAACCTTTATGACATATAAATAATAAATAATTAAAGCAAAAGTAAAGAAAGAATCTTTAATTAATTTTTAATCGTGGTTCTTTAAACTGTACTGGATTCGTTCACTGCGAAAAAGGAAACGCTATAAAATCGGTGTTATTAAAACTTAGATTTAATTTATCCACGAGAAATCGTTAAGATTCGAGGCCAGGAAAGTATCTAATATTGCCTCCGCTTGAACCGAGCAATTTAATCAAGAATTTTTTATAAGAATTAAAAGTACTAATATGCGTAAATGGAAACAAGTTAATACCGAGTATAACCAGGTTGCTTGTGAAAGAAAATAAAGAAACGGAAACTGTTACCTTCTAATTTAATTTTACAGCAATTTCATTTCCAGGAGAAAAAGAAAGACCTCGTAATGGAAGTATTATAATGAGCTGAGTAATCTATTAATAATTGAACAAGTCCTTATGGTATCTTTTTAAAAACAGTATAACTAAAAATATATATATTGCAATGGAGCAATTCTAATTCTATTCTAATTATTATATTAGCGTTCGAGAAGAATTCATTTAATATTTATACCGATTTCCTATCTCATACTATGTTACAAAATGTCTATTTACAAGGCGCATTGAATTGTTGTCAATTTTCTTTTAATTGTTGTTTTTACCTATTAATTATTTGTGAATTTTTCTAAATTTTCTTTATACCCCTGATTTAACAAAAGTAGTAAAGTGTTAAAACGTTTGTCGATACGATTGACTCTTACAGTACTGTGTAAATGTCTTAGGTCATTAATTTGATGTATATTTGTTATTACGCTTTATATACTAGTGTATTATATATACTGTTACGTCCCAGCTTATCTGTGACTCTTTCTTGGGATCTTCGTCTTCAATTAAAGAGCTAAAGCTCACCTTAACTGTATTCGCTAACGGGAAAGAGCAATTCGGGATTGCAATGATTGTTTTCAAGGTTTAGCATTTAAATATATAAATAAATATGTATTGTTACAAAATAACGAGTTTATATTACAATATCGGTTTTGGGAAATCAAGTATACAATTATGTAGGTACGTTACCGCTTGTCGGTCTTACAGTTTGGTTGTACCAGCTATCTGTTGTGGTCCCAGGGCTGTGCTGTTGCAAGGATCTGTTTGTCGGCAACTATCACTCGCGACACGGGTCTCTACTAATTAACAACGGACTTTCCTCGGTAACGACGCGGCGCGCGTACGATTACTCTATCCGTGACTACAATAATTTAGTATTTGACGACCAAAGTGCGACGCTGAGTGCGTGTTCGATTGACGATAAAGGTTCGATGTGATCTTAACCGATTATACGTCGGACTTTCGTAGGTAACGACAACGCGTGAAGTTAACCTGTCCGCGACTACAAGATTTCGGTAATCACCACGATGAGAACGTACTGACAGCGGAATAAAAAAAGAGCGCCGTGGAGCGTGTCCACGGTTTTATACATATATTAGCTGATCCTCGCATGGCACGAGCCGCGTTCGAGAACCTTCGCTTCGGCATCCGTTGAAATCGGGAGGGGTCCCAAGTTAAGCGGATGTGCTGGCGTTGAGTGCTGACGCCTATTTCGCTGATTCGCAGATCGCACGATTCGGTTCCCGAGAAACGGTTTCCGAATCGTATGTCAAGCGCATTCGAAACAGTCTCAAGAGGCTGTTTCGTGTAATAAGGGTGTACCTTTTCATCGAACGCTTATTTCATAACTGACTGATATATATATATATATATATATATATATATATATATATTTTAGCATAAAACTTTTTATTATCGATTATTGTTTTAATATAATATAATATAATATAAATATAATAATAAAA
This sequence comes from Hylaeus volcanicus, assembly GCF_026283585.1. Taxonomy (NCBI): domain Eukaryota; kingdom Metazoa; phylum Arthropoda; class Insecta; order Hymenoptera; family Colletidae; genus Hylaeus; species Hylaeus volcanicus. The sequence goes on from NC_071980.1 coordinate 13,910,688, forward strand.
ATAATATATAATGGCGAAATATTTTTTTTAAGATAATATATGTAACATAGTAATATAAAATAATAAAGTAAAAGGTAGTACATGGATAAAATAAAAAAAATAAAAAATTGAGTAAAATATTAAATATAGTGAAAATATAGTTATATAAAATAATAACGATATTATTCGGGGCCTGGGGGAAGGGGCTGGGTTCTGTGCGACGGTACTTGTATGACGGGCCGCACCGCCAGCTCGACCCATGGTGTCGCAGCCATCGCTGCGATGCATTGCAGGCACTGATCCGGGTTGCCCCTGTTGAGTGCCCGTCTCCGGCACTCCAGACAGCGGGCCGCTGCATGGACCAGACGGCCTTCTCGCACCAGCCGATGTACGTGTGCTGGTGCGTATTCTCGTGCCTCCACTTCCGAGAAGGTCCAATGGCACCCATCACAGACGATGGTGCCATTGGGCCCCACCCAAGCTTGTCCCTGGATGCACTCCCTCCGCCTGAGGTTGTCCAGGATAGGCGGCTGGAGTGGTAAGTCGCGGCATTCGCGTGTCATCGAACACGGGCAAAGTGACTGTTTGATATTAAAGGAGGGAAAAGAAACTTAATTAGTTATGGGTTATTACTAGGGGGGCGTTGTTCTTTAATTATGTAGTTTCATTAAGATACATACCATTTCCTGGTACCAGTTACATACCATTTTTCTAATCTTTTACTTCGGTTCTTGTTGTTCACACAAAAAAAACTTTGATAATGGCGTGGTATAAACGTGCGATGGTTTATATAGGGTATGTTAGGTATGGATGGAGGTGGTAACGGTGAGTTCTGATTGGATTTTGACATTACGTCTTTACCTGTGCTGTCTAGTAGAGGTGGACATTCCTTATTTTTTCCGCGAGATCTGCTGCGAGTGCAGGCGGACTTCTTGGAATTGGTGGTATACAAAACGGTGGCGAGATCGTCGGTTGTATATAGGGTGATGCTAAATTTTCTGTTTTCCTATGTTTTAGTGTTCCCATCTCTATTTGTTCAGTTGGTTTCTTTGCTGTTATGTTGGGTTTTGAACAATGATTCTTATAAAATTTTATCACAACCCATATTATGCCAATTATGATAATTAGTATCCCTATCGAGGATATTCCATAGGTTGAATAGGATGTTAATCTTTGCATACGGTGATGTGTCGCTAAATTGTTTGCTTGTTGTTCGATTTCTAGTAAGGCAATGGATTTCTCGTTTATTTTATCATTTAATGGTCCTAGCGGTATTTCTTGTTGTTGATAATCGGATATTATTTGTATGTGATGAGGTGTAATCTGTGGTATCAGGTGCGTTATATTTAGGCTTGGTAGTTGTTTAAATGTCGAGTTTACTTTAGACGTTGTTTCTTCTGATGCAATCATTCTTGAATTATTTATTTGTGCCTGGCAATTCTTTTTTAGTTTCAAAATTCCTGGACCTTGTATCAGTTCATAGCCTGCGGCGCGGTAATTGCATTTAATTTGCACCGGTGTTTTCTCTTTGACAGAGTATAGCCATGTGTTTGTAGTTTTGAGTTGGTTGATAATTATGCCAGTTGATTTTAATGATCTTATGTTACAGTTTTTCCATTCTATGGTACGTTTTTGAATAAGAAGGTCGGTTTCACAAATTGGTGCTTCTTCTAGGCTGTATAATAGCAATGTAAGCTGACAGATGTATTTGGTGGGATGAATCTTACATCCTTGTATGAAGCTTTCCGTTGGCAAGAGATATTCCTTATGAGAGTCATCGATTGCGAGGTATGGGGTTTGTGGTACAATGAGAATGGCACTGGAAATGTTATGCGAAATTGGTAAAAAGGATGGTAATGGATGTAGCCGATATAGATTGAAGGGTGCTTTATCTAGGAGGGGAATTTCGATTGATATTAGCATTCTTCCATTTGAATATATTGTGCTGATTGTGATTATTCTATAAAATCTTTCTGATCGTAGTTCTGTTAGGGAGAGGGGAAATTCATATGGTGTTGATTGGTTAATACGGGTACATGTTAGTTCGAGTTGATCGGGTGACAATATAGCTGGGTGTAATATTCCTAATTTAGCAAACATTATTGCGTCTGTCAGTATTAGTAAGGCCTAAAGGTATTCGTCCACGTGCCTGGATATTTGATACGTCCAAGACGTTGTGGCTCTTTGTAACTCCATCTCTGTCTCGACTTTATCGAGTTTAAGGAGACCTGCTGTTAACTGTTTTATTCTGTTATCCATTATTAAGGAAGAATTCCTTAGTTTTATTAGGTCTCGATGAATGTCTTGGAATTCTGATCTAACAATGTGCGTCTGTTTTCCCAACAGTTCTGATAAGTGTTTTTGGTCTTTGTAAATTTTGTCTATTTCCTGGTTATAATATTTTGCGTCGTCCTCTGTAAGTGTTCCAAAAAGGGCGTTACTAATTGTACCGATAAATCCCAAAGGTGCTGATCTTCGTGATTTTGTGGCCATTGGTTTTGTTAGACTGTTACGTAAAAGTTGTTCGTACTGCTTTGCATCTGATAATTTTCGTGTTAAATCGATTCTAATTGTATCCGCAGGACAGTGTGTCCAGCTGTAATTGTCACAAAGTGTTTTGATTCTTTCCATTTGTGATAGAATAAGTGGCTTTGCGTCGAGAATATCTTGAACACCTATGGCTGTTACTACTTTCCATTTTGCGTGGAAAATCCTAACGGCGTAGTCGTCCACCTTCCTTATTCACTCTTCTTTTCTTTCCTTCCTTTCATCTCGCCACCGTAAGGCTAACTCTAAAGTGAATTCTCTCTCAGTCGATGAAAAGGGGCACCGGCAGGGCCGCATGTAACAATACATATAATAGAATTGTAACAAATTATTTAGATCTAGAGCAGAATGTAAAATTGAAAGTCATCTGAAAGTCCTGATTGAAATATTATTGAATACATCTGGGATTATTTGGACAGAACACGAAGAAAAAGAGAGCCAAAGAATGCAGATGAACTATGTTGTATGTTTGGTAGATGCTACCACTCTACCAAATTTCATTGCAATCGGTCAGTATCAACTCTGAGCCTTCCCTTGATAGACACATCCATTCGTACAGAATTTTATAACTAAACTTTCTAAATGCTATATTCAACATCTCAAAATATGAAAAAGTGTAATATACTCAAATACGCAAGTTTACCGATAGCAATACTCCTTCACTGTATTCAGTAATATTGTAGAAAGTAATAGAAAGGGATACAAGTAAAAATGAAACAAAAATATGTCATTTTCTAGTACTCTCAGCAAAAATCTCGCTGGAGGACCAAAAATGTGAAGAAGTAAATATGAAATGGAAGAAAAGGAGAACCTATTGAAGAGAAAACTGTAGCAGAGAGCTGAAGGTGAGGAAAGAAAATAGAAGCAGTGAACAAAAGAGGGAAGGGTGGAACTCGGGGTGAGAAAGTGAAAGAGGAACAGAAAATAAGGGAGGGTAAAATTAATAACAGAGAGACAGAGAGAAAAACGAAGAGATCTACGGAGGGAATTTTAAAGGGAAGGAAAAAAACGATTGCGGGAAGAAACGGGACAGATGTACACGGACCGCCGAAGAACCGAGAGAGTCAGACCGATGGTAGCTTTGTCTACGATGAACGGCAAATGGGGAAACGGTAACGTTGGAGGGACGACAATAGCTTATTGTGTGCAGGTAGGGTACGTGCTTCCAGCGTCTCCGCTGATATACAACCGCACCGACTACGTGGCAATGTCCGAAGCCAGAGTAGATCGCTAGCCGGGACTAAACCGGACTTCTCGGCGCGAGAGTCCTAATTAGCATGTTACACCGTTAATCTTGGAGAACCAGAGCCAGCCTCATAAGATGTTGGCACAATGCTCCCTTCAGCCTTGCGATAACAACGGAATTATTGTTGCGTCGCGTCAAACGTCTTTCCAGTTCAGATGTATGCCCTACTGTTGATATATCGGCCAATAAATGCTAAGGATGATTATTATGCATATTCTACAGTCTTATTTTTTAAGATAAAGGTAAGAGGTGTTCTGCTTTAGGTGGGCGAAAAATATTCCATTTACAGAAGTTTATTTTGTAGAAATTGGAAGGAGTACCTCTATGGGTTGAATTTTTTTGCAGATAACTTGCAAGGAATTTACTTTGACATTTCAGGTTGATTGTGCTATCAACTGTCGTCAATAGATAGCGGATCTTTATGCATTTATAGGAAATTTGAATATATAAGAAACTACAAAATGCAAACAATATGCAAGAATATAAAAAGATTGAAGGTAAAGTTCATGTTATAAAATTTGCAGAATAAAATAAATTCCTATTTGTGTTCAATTTTTGTAGGCATGTTCGCGAAGATTTTAGTTTGCATAAAGATCCCCAGTCTAGTCATCAATATTGTTATTGGTCATCTCAGAGACAATTTTGATCGTCTCGAATCATCTTGCGAAGAAACTAAAATTATTTGCTTGAAAGTTTGTATATTAGCATGTTACCTGAAAGTTACATAGGATCATAGAGGGTTAAGACAGAGCCAATTGCATAACATTAAGTAGTGATAAAACCACTTATTTATATTTTTTTCATTAGATATTTCTTTGCGATAAATATTGAGATGTCGGTTTTAATCGTATGTAGTTTCTGCTACAGGACTGAAACTAACAATAAGCAGTATGACGAATTCTTAGATGAGATAATATTTCGTTGGAACTGACACAGGATTTGTTAAAGAATGTTGAATGGTAACAAAATAGCACCACTTTGAATTATAAAGTTTGTTGTTTATTAACAATTTTCCATCGTCATTTTCCATCAGACACTATATTCTACCAATAATTATTGGTTAAGCAAATCGATTGAGTCATCACCGAGAAACTTTGCTTTCAGTGCCGAAAAAATATCTGAGAGAAACGCATTTAAAATTTGTTATTTTCCACATAACCTATGTATTCTAATTCGTTTATCATCCTAGAGATCCAAGTTGTCAAATAACTCGAAATACAATAGAAATGACTAACTAGTATGATCATGATACAATATTATTATTATGATTGGGAAAAGAGATAAATCTAAAAACAAATTAAAATGTCTAATATGTATTATAAAGGAACTTCATATAAATTGCGAAACTATAATTAAAAAATAGCCACTACTACAAATGTAAATTGATATAGTGGCTTCATTCGTTAACTATTATTTGAATACAATTTTGTCCATCTCTGATTCGAGAGAAACTCGCTTTTCCTGTGGATGTTGTAACCTACAGTCCGATACGTTACAATAGCGACGCCAGAGCATGCTCCCTCGCTGCTGGAACCTTGTTTACCATGCAACATGGTTAATCTTCGAAACCTAGAACGGCCACGAACCAGAAACAATGCTCATCCCAAATCTCGCGATACAGTAGGCTTTGTTGTTGCTTCACGCGTCAATACTCTGCCAGTTCCATTTGAATCTTCATTAAACGTATAGAAATTAGTTGATGGGTCAGGGATTAGATATGTAGCTCAGCATTAGATAACTCTAATTATAGAAACTATGTTTATTTGGAAAAGAAAGATTACGTTTAAGTAATGCTTCTTATTCTGTGTTTTGAACGATGGTGTGATGTGTTGGTTATCTCATCAGAAAAATTGTAATTCATGGTTAAAAATTCATTATTGCGTTTAAAATAAATGTAATAGACACAAACAGCCTAGACATTGGTATTTTATATGTTTAACACCTGCAAGTTATATTATTTATCTATATAAAATGTATCGTGTATCACTATATTCAGATATAAATATATATAACATTTTACGTTAAAATTGAGGTCAAACCTAAAATTTTATCTGCTCGTATACGTATAAAAAGACGAATTCTAATTGCATCACGCATCTATGTTAAAATAATTAGTAATCATAGAATAATCAATATAAAGTGTCACGAAATTTATTCTTCATTTTTAGATACAAAACATATTTAAACCTATCTTTAATCTCTAATCTACGAAATATTCACACATGCGATTCTATAAAAATATGAACTTTACAAAAATGACGAGACACATTGAGTAACTATTTTAATATTCTATCATACTTTGAAGCATATTGCAAATAATTTAAAAATAAAGAATAATATGTTTCAATTTTACTCCATTCCCCTTCTAGTCATTGTTTCAGCATTTTCTTTGATGTTAGTTTTTTAAGTTGGCCTGCTAATTCATCCCATAAATTTTCAATGGTATTCATGTTTAGAGATTATAGTAATGGACATAAAACTTTCAGGCAATCGTAAAGTAAATATTATAGCAATTTTTGTATAATATGCACTTCATGTTTTGAGTCGATAAAGCAATATAAACATTTTTTCAACTTTGTTTAGAAATTTACTTTATAAGAAACATTGTGAATTAAATACAACTTTATACTTTTTACTCGATTATTTAATCTTTCCGTAAATAAATATATTATACTCTAATTCAGGTCACATTTTACGAAAAAAGTTTCCCTGTGGTAATTATAAAACAAAAGGTAAATTCTGCGCGATTGGTCCGTGTACTTTGAAATTTATTCTAATTTAAAACGAGCGGAGTAATGCGATCGCCGGCACCGTTCCGTAGGTAACGGAATTTGAATTATCCTGCATAAAACCGTGCAGTTACATTGCAAGGATATCCCGATCGAAGGCAAGTTTCAATTCAGATCAACGTGCACGCAATACCCCTGCAATTAACGGGTGTTATTACCAACTGTTATTGTGCTGGAAACGCTGTCGTGTTTCGCGTGCGCCGAACCAAAATGCTCCGAATTATTTCGTACGTGTCCTTCGCGAGATGCATGTATGTATGGATGTATACACGTTGCCCGGGTGATGTACCATCATCGTGTTACGAAATGTCTACAGTCGAATTTGAAATTTAGCGACGTAATACAAATTTATGGAATACAGTGGCCGGGAGATGATGTATCAGCACGCAATAGCGGGGACACAGATCCATATTTAGCGCGAAGGATATGCATCGATGCTTCGTCGTCGCACGTGTCACAGGGTAAACGTCATCCATTCATCATGTTTCCAACATTCCAGGAACAATTTGTGAATTAAATCGCGCTGACTGCACTATTTTCAGCTACCGGAACGTGCGTCGACATCGACGTATCGATTTTTACAGGAAAAGTGAAGTTTCGTCGCGTTTTCGCTAAAAATTGTGATAATTATCCCGTAACATGGATGGGATGAATTTTATTCGAGTAATGTACGACTAAAGAAAACTCTCTGCAACAATTTATTCGCTTCAGGTAGTCAAAGGAACAGTTATTCGGAGGTTCTATTCACTCAGAATCCAATGTAAGTTTATTGCGTAATTCAGATTATAATTTTTGTTGGTCACGTTTCTAAATATTTCTAAATATTTCTTAATAAATAGAAAGTAAGAGTGTTCTTCATATTTTCCTGAGTTATAAATTCTACTCTAAAGTCTCTAAACTCTAAACTCTAAACTCTAGTAATTATCAAGATTTACTAAGAAAATTCTCATAAAACATTCATCAACAAACGATCAACACAATGTATAAATTTGAAATGATTATAGTTATTATTTATTTCGTTATCTCCAATAACTTTAAAGCAAACATTTTATAAACTGCACTAAATGAATACACTTAATGCAATTTGTATGATATGTATGATTTTTTAAAATAATTTTTTGAAATTATTGGGCAGATACATGGAAATCGGTGATGTGGTGTCGAGCATTTTGAAGAAGGATTTTTATTATGTGACGATAATGCTTTTTCTACGGTGTATATAATTTTACAGATAATAATTACTTTATTAGTAACAATTACAATGAACGAGCCTTCATTTTTTACTCTAGGACAAGTTAATGGAACTAAAGGAACAGTATTATCGGAGAAAGATTAAATATTTACCCGGAGTCAGAGATGGGAGTATTCATATTTATGAATATGAATAAATTCACATCATGCGGATTTGTGAATATGAATAAATTTTTGAATATAAATGTGAATAACGAGTTATTCACCAATAAAAATGTGAATAACGCGTTCATAGAGATGGGAGTATTAAAATGTGAATAACATGTTATTCACATTTTTATTCATAAATTTATTCATATTCACATTCCCAAATCCGCATAATGTGAATTTATTCATATTCATAAATATGAATACTCCCATCTCTGACAGGAGTATTTCACTTTCTCCAACGGAAGTATTAAACGAACTTACAAAATAAGATGAATTTAAAAATTCTTTTATAAGAAATAATGATAAATAAACAGATATCCTTCGTAAAATTATGTTTAGCGTAAACTGTAGATTTCCTAAGGGTGCAAGGTTATACAGAGACTAACAATTAAAATTTCTGGGCTCGGCTACTCGTACCGGGTATAGTGTTTTTATTACACGAGTAAGAAAGGGATGGTTCATGCGTTACAATCGAATAACCGTTCTTCAGAAAAATCAAATGCAGCCAGGTACGCGCACGTTTCAGTGAACACTTGCGACTTTATTCATAGAGTGCGCGTCCTATTTTCTACGGATTCCTTTGTCCTCTGTTTGCACGATATTTCAAGGACGCGTGGTACATTGATTCGGAATCGTTACGTTATGCGGGACGTATTTCTCCTAAGCGAGCCACGGTCGCAACGAGGACTCCGATACCGATGCAGAACGTATCGAAGATTGATGTTGTTTTTATATGAACATCCCCGTTGTATTGATACGGTATTCAGGAGCGGCGCAATGATAGATCGTTATAACGCGAATTCTGCGCATCATCGCGCTTTCATGTCGGTTCTCCGCTTTTATGCAATCGTTACATCCTACTTACACGGGGACGGTATTATCGCTGAGCGATGGTTACGTTTCGCTTGACACGAGGCGACGCCGTTATTTATCATCTAGGGCAGGGATTCTCATCGGGGGCCACGTGACCGCTCCCTTCAGTTGCGTAACACTATATCTCGTCAACCTCTGGGAAAGGTGTGAAAAAAAAAATGTCACTGTACAACGAAAGTCACAATATGGTGCAGATCTAGCCTTCGCCAATAGATTTAGAATTTTTTTTCCTGCCTGTGGACAGTTTTCCGTAAGTTAGGCTTAAATAAGCCTCTACAGAGTACACGTAGCGTCGTGCAATTAAGGAACACTATACAGGGTGGTCCACGCAATTGTTTCAAGTCATAACTCCGTTATTATTGCATTTACAAAAAAATGCCAAAGGAGAAGGATAACTGGTTCGAAGAGCACTACATCTGAAGGCCTTTATATTTTTTTTAGATGCATCAGTGCATATGCAATTAACAATTGCATCATTTCTTTAAATTGAAATGCATATTTTTTTTTACACAGATCGATTTTTCTCTTGGTTCTACGTAAAAAATGATTAGGGTACCATGGGAAAAAAATGATTAGTTCTCGAGATATTTTCAAAAAATATTTTTATTGAAGGAGATGCTCAAACGCAACTTCCTCCTTTGGCATTTTTTCATAAATGCAATAATAACGGAGTTATGACTTGAAACAATTGCGTGGACCACCCTGTATTCTTTAAGTTTACTTATTTCAACGTATACGCGAATCCACGTGCTACATTATGTAAAGTGTGATTGTTATTAATTATAATAAAGATTATTATCTCCAACAAAATAAAAACCCACTGAGTGGACCACGAAAATATTCGCAATAACAGAGAAAGTTTGCCTAATCTGAATCGCTACTATTAGGAGTATGCAAAAGTTTTCATCAAGCTGTATAATATTTTTTAAACAAAATATTTTCCATCATTTTCTATTACCGCGATGGAAAATCTCCATATTTTTCGAGTTGATTTTTCGAAATTTGATAGCATTTTGAAATCATTTGTCAGAAAGTTTGTGTTACATAGAACGAAACGGGAATTTGATTGTGCTAAATTTTACGAGTGTGTAAGTATTTCGATTAATTATATTGTATGTATAGATTTTTAACAATAAACGAATTTGGGCAAAAATCTATGACTATGTTGATAAATGATTGAAATTAGTACAATAATTCCATTTATTGCATATTGCAATTGCATTTATTGCACATAATTTGTTAGGCAACAATTAATAATTGTAAACTCTTTGTCGTGATATTAAGACTACGTCGCCGCCGCTTGCTTTACCAACCTACGAAGTAACATATTTGCATACTTCATGTATTCATGACGTAATGTAGTCTGTTCTTAACAAGATTGCGGATATTCGCGTAAATGCACATCTCATATGCAAATATGCAATATATATGCACTAATATGCAGAATTTACACAAGTTTGCAATATATGTAGATGCACTTATACGCTGGATGTGTGTATATGTAGTTATCGTCACCATCGTCATTGTACATGGTCGTCGTCTAATCGAACCTTTGATTTGTTAATGAATAAATGATTGTTTGTAGTCCGGTCAATTTGACAATGGCACTCCATGTACATAAACCTGACGAGGGGCAAACAGTTCGTGTAACCGGATAAGGTACATATGTATAATAGGAGTTTACCAATTATCCCCACTACTTGTAACTATTTCTATCGCGATGGACCACTAGTCTTAGAAACACTTTTTTTTAATTAAATGTAACAATATTTTACGTGGAACCAAATTGAATAATCCATGAAACAATTGTATATAGTTCATATGTGTGTGCGTCGCAGCGTCGACAGTTTTTAGCGACGATTAAACGACGCGTGGAATCAATTAGGATTCCTGAATAAATGGATATAAGTGGACTGTAACTTAGAGAAAAATGTTGGATGTGAGATTGTGTTTTAACTAAACAAACTTTATTCGGACGTTGTGGTGTGAAGACTGGTTAGAGACGGAATGAATGCGCTTCTGCCTACAGTCGAAGTAGGCGTATAATTTTTGTGTGTTAAGGGTGAGGGAAAACAGTTTCTGATTGGTCTATTGGTTGGCTAAAATTCGAGTGGAAATGTCAAATTACAGTGACGTGAACAGAAGGTCTGGATTTTCCAAGTTGACCGTAGCAAGTAATAAAGCCAAGCAATACCTCGACGTAAGAAATGCACAACAAAGACTCTACTGCTAAGGCTAAAGGTTCTGGCGACCAGATGTGAATAGTAATAAACGAAATGATTCGACGGTACGTACCGATTCCTTGGGTCTTTATTGCTGCTACAGGTAAAGGGCCTAACATCATATGAGAACTGTAAACACAATTTTGAAAACGGTCATTTGACCTGTCGTAGCAGGTTTAGTGTTAATTAATTTAATCATACTTTCAGCCCATTATTTGAGTTGTACCAATATTTCAGTCTTTATGTACTGGGAAATGACTTGCGAAGACAGTAATTTCATCAAGCTTGGTAAATAAATTGTTTATTGGGTCAAAGAGTAATAAAATAATTTTTTAGAAAAAAAATTTAACCGACTTCAAAAAAGGTACAGTAAATAGTATGAAATAATTTCTATTTAATTTATATGAATACGCACTAGCTTTAGATATAATTGCTTAAAAGTATGGGAAAATGCAGTGAAAAGTGTGAAATAATTTCTATTTAAATTGCGTTGTTATTCACCATCGTTTGATGAATTTGGTTAAATTATTAAATACATCATATTAAATGTAATGCACCTTTTTCGGAGGCGGCGCAGATGTAAAAACTTTTTAATTCCGGTTTGGGTTAGCTTTTGGTAGAGGCAGCAATATTGAATGCTGTCAATGTATACATGTTTATTGTCTATGTGAAATTAATAGTTAATGTATATAGTATGTACACGGAAGTATAGTTTGAGTAGATTTGGGGCTTTTTTCGAGGGGAGGGGCGGCAATATTGATTACTGCTAATGTATAAACTCTCCCCATGGAAATACTGTATGAATAGGTTTGGGATAGTATTTGGTGGGAGCGGCGATATTGAATAGTGTTAATGAATATGATGTCAAAGTGGATGTAATGATAGCAATAAATAAAGATCATATTTTTTGTTTCTCCGACAGAAAGTTAAACCAAGTTTAGCAATTTTTAATATACTTAATTCTAAATTTTGCGCCGCCTCCGAAAAAGGTGCATTGCATTTAATATGATGTATTTAATAATTTAACTAAATTCATCGAACGATGGTGAATAACAATGCAGTTTAAATAGAAATTATTTCACACTTTTCACTGCATTTTCCCATACTTTTAAGCAATTATATCTAAAGCTAGTGCGTATTCATATAAATTAACTAGAAATTATTTCATACTATTCACTGTACCTTTTTTGAAGTCGGTTAAATTTTTTTTCCAAAAAATTATTTTATTTCACTCTTTTTAGTGGCAATCTATAACCAATAGGTTTCATGCAATAACAACAGTTATGAGCAATATACAGGAGGACCCAAAAACGTTGGAGGTCCTTGAAAAGACTTGTTCCGCGGGGGAGGGGGGGTTGAAACAACTTTCCTTAGGGAAAATGTTGCTCGAGACTTCATTAAGGAGATATTCCAGAAACAGAAACTCCCAACCAATGCCGATGGAGCGCCTGCGGAGCCTACGCTACCGGCGGTTAAAAATGAGATCTACATATATTTGCTATTATTTGATAAACTCGAAGTATTAATACAAAATATACGATTCTGTTGTGGATCTGGATAGGCACATGACTTTTCTTATAAATGAACACTACCCCTTGTTTATGTAGTATAATTATTATTAGAATATTATATGGTTATAAATATCTAGAGACGCGGTAGCGTCTCGGTGCCAAGTACATGAAAAATTATCCGTCACCACATATATACTGCCGTTGGAGCTACCACGTATCTTTTACAGGAGAGATGGTCCATTCAAACCTAACCTGAAACTTCTTTCATGAATATCTCAACACTCCTGCAATATTTTCTAAATTTAAAAACATTATTCTAATGTAAACCGCATATAAGCTTTCGAGTAAAACCAAAATCAATAAGATCGGTCCACGTACAACTGAGATATCGTAATATCATGTCATGAATCTGTCAGAAACGGTATTTTTCGTATGATTTTCCCGTCGTCAACCCTTAGCCAATAGGAGCTAAGCAAAAGCCGAGCTAAGCAAAAGCCTGACCACGCCAAGCATTTGACTTCCAGGCCGCGGAAATCTAGGCAAATCATCTGGCAGCTCATTTCGATTTCACATATTTTTCTACTTTCTTGTAGTTTTTTATGGGGTGTGTATTACAGAAAACATTATTCGACTGTGTGGCAATCTATCTCGTCGATCTTTTTGCACGCGCGTATTCGCGGTTCTCTTGTATATTCGCATATCGCGTCACACGTGTAGTATCATTTCTATCGGCAAGGTAAATTCTTACAGATTCATATAATAATGTCCTGATTATATAGTTACCTATCAGATCCGCTGATCAATTATCATTTCTGCATACTACAGACTTCTTCGAATTTTATCCTTTCAAAGAGAGACAAAGCAAACGTGGAGAATCATGCTTATGAATTTATGCACACTTTACTTTTAGATGTTTCTGTAGCCAGAGAACAACTTCAATCAGTATCTATATGTGTCGCGAAAATTGAGCAATGACAAAAAGATAGGTTTATGTTATAAAATTAACAATTTTATTGCTAATATTTACTTGTTTGCTTAACATAAACATTACATACACATACATAAACAATTAGTAACAAAATAACTGTCTTTTAGGCAGCACGGAAACGAGCCATTTGTCTAATGTCAGCATATGGTTATAACTAGACTGCGGATTTTTATGCAAAATAAAATTTTGGCAAACGTACCTACAAAAATTGATCCAAAATAGGAATTTATTTTATTCTGCAAATATTATAATATGAACTTCACTCTCAATATTTTTTATATTCTTGCATACTGTGCGCATTTTTTAGTTTCTTGCACATTCAAATGTCCTATAAATGCATAAAAATCCGCAGTCTAGTTATAACATTAAATAATTGGCACTTACACCACTCGATAGCTAGGTGAATTCGGACGTTATCATCGCACATAAATAAATTGTGTATGTGAAATGATAAATTGTTTCAACCAGTGCATACGGGGATGCATGAATTCATTTCAAATTATTCATACTTTTTATTTGTTCATTTTATCTCGGCCTGGCCTCAAAATATTCAAAATATCTTGAAACTTGTGAATATGTTTTCTTAATTAAATGTAACAATATTTTACGTGGAACCAAATTGAATAATGCATGAAACAATTGTATATAGTTCATATAAGGACTGTGAACATAATTTTTAGTTTTCACTAAAATTACAGCTTAAATAGACAATGTTCTGCTACTTCTTCATGACGAGTATACTCGTCAAACACAGCTAGTTAAGAAACTGATGAAGAAACTGGTTAAGAAACCGGAAACACGCTATTTAGCAACGACCAGAGATGGTCTCGTTCATTTTTTACCTTATGGACCAGCCAGGTATCCCAATGCAAAAGCCTCAGATCCAAGCGGTCATCGCGTTCATCTGAAATCCGACTCGCTCCCCTTTAAAGAGTTTCCGCGATAATCGCGGCCTGGTAACATGCACGCCACCCCCAGGTCTCCTTCTATTTATCTTATTTTTTGCGGAGCACCGTCCAGGTCCAAACGACTCCAGCACCGAGTGAGTAATTATTCAAACAAGTAGAGTTGCAAACCGCCGGCGTTGCTATCGTCCCTCCTTGCTCCTCTAGCCCGGACCAGAGAACGAAGGGTGCATTCGGCGGAATGGAAGGGTCCAAGGGGATGCCAGGGGATACCGGGACGTCTGAGTTGTATATAGGCAAACAGTGGCGCACACGTGATAAAGTTGGAGGAAGTAAGTTACAGTTATACCGGCTAACCTCGCGAATGAAGAGTTATGCCGAGCTTCCTCCCTCCCGACTTACCGACTGGCTCAGCAGGGATTAAAACACCGCTAACACGGGCCTGGGCCTCACCTTCGGCTCGAAGCCTGCAATGGCGACCATATTACGAGCTGGCTGCCACGATAATAACACACCCGGCTAATTTCGCCAAGTCTCTCGTTGCTCATGCGGGATAATATGGCTGCTTGAGTGCTCGCGGAGACACCTCGAGTTTCCATCTTTCCTCGCTCGGATCTCTCGCGATAGAAGGTCCTCCACACAGGGTTTTAACCCTATGAAATACCCTTACTAGGAAACAAACGTACGCTGTCGATCAATTTCTCAGAATTGAACGGCTCAACAAAGTCTGATGGCACGTTTCGATAGTTGAATCAGAAGAGTGTCAAGGATTAAAAATTAGGTTGTCTACATTGGTCACATTTCTTGTTAGTAGGTTAGAGTGAACTGGTATGAATCGAAAATTTGACAGTTTGCAAAGTATAAATTCCATGTTTTTTATAACTTCTTTAATTTGACGTATCGCAGTTGCAATGGGATAGCTAAAGAGTTAGAGCAATTGGCGATTAAGTTTAGAAAATAATTTACTTAATCACCTATTGGCAAGGTGACTTTGTAGATTGAAATTTTAGATTAGTCCAAGGTGTAGTCAAAAGAGAATCCATTGGTACCTGATGGCCAGCGAGCTGTAGGTTTCATTCTTTGGAACTCGAAGTCCCAATAAAATGATTGTCGTTGAGGCAAAGGTGACCTGATTCTCAAATTTCAAATTAGAGATCTCATTTTCGAAGTCAATCTAAGCTTATAACATTCGTGGCAATAGAATGCTAAGAAATCATCTCGAGTTGCTGGTAGATACCAGAAAAAAAGGTCTCAAGTGCAAAGGGTTAAATTCTGGGCACATCTAAGCAATGCAGTCTATCTTTTGAAAGAAAAACGGTGAAAGCCTCGACAGTAGAACGTAAGCTAAAACTTACATTTGATTCAGGATAAAACTCTTTATGTATAGTTCCAAGACTAACTTTTTCATTAAATGTCTATCTTAATACCTTAAACTGCATAAGTTATCCTTTTGTAAACAGAAACTTTCTCCCTTTCTTTGTTGAATATTAAACACATTTTAGCGAAAGGGAAGATGAGTTTTATTTTATTTTAGTCACGATTCTAGTCTTTTCGATTTGCTACCGATAACGTGACTTTGTATAAGTAACAAGTTCAGTAAGATCCTTGAAGGAATTTCTTGTAAGAAGTATCAAATGCAACTCGCTATCCAGGTCAAGGAAGGACAAACTTTTTCTGAAAAGTGACGTATGGTACAAATTTTATGCTTTTCGGACTAATACGAAATAATATGAAGAAAAGTATCCAAATAATTCTGTACAAGATATCTCATTTAACTTGAGTACTTTAAACATCTCTGCTGCTAGTGATGACGCGAAGATATATATAAGGGAAGAAAAATGTTTGGTTCGAAGGAGCAAATATTATATTAGACCGAAAAGTAATGTCGTTTCTTTTACATTAAATTCAAACTTTCCAATAAATTTCTATCTTTAATTCATTATATAATCGCCCTCATTGTCAGCAGCCTTTTGTCATCTAGTGTGCAAGGTTTCAATGCCAGAAAAATCAACGAGCTGATAAATGATAAACAAGTATTTAAGATGGCGAAAACGACATTACTTTCCAGTCCACCTAATAATTGACAAATTTTTGTTTTCGAGGTCATTGGTGTTTTTTGTGTGTCACTGTTTCTCACAATCAGAAGAGACAGCAGGAAGACCTCCCAAATGTTTACGAAGATATTCTATAAACAAAGATTCGAATACGAATGATTATTCGCCATATGTTCTGTTTCACACAGAGTCGTTCAACCGTCTTGATCTTTCGAGAGCCTGTCGTTAACCAAATAGCGACAAATCAGCTGTTCCGAAAACTCAATATATCGATTGGACGTTGACACGGCTAACCAGACAAAGACAGAATTACTATATTTCTCGTTTCACTCATGTTGAATTTATTTGTCTTAACCCATTGACAGGGTTCCCCGCATACTTGAATGCAATTCACTCGATTTCCTCCTCTTTTCTCAAGAGGGGTCAACGAAATAATCGAATCGAGCTGCAGTTGTTCAGTTTTTCAAAGACCTTTGACCGAAAACGATCGAGCTCATCAGACACGGTTCTGATCAAAAAGTTTTCGTGTTAAGGTAAACAGACGCGATATCAGACACGGTTCTGAATTAAAATCACGTATCAATTGGTCGTTAGAATCCTTGATATTTGGCTTATTCTAATTGTACAGCATTCAACGTAAGATTGATTGACTGAGGTCGATCATCGAGACTTCGTCAACCATCTTCGTTTTCCATAATCAATCAGTCGAATAGTGCCGAATAATCTTTGGATTCAGCCAATTGATGTATCGAATTACTAATGATTAGTCGAATAGAGTTCAACACGGAACTCAACCAATTATTTATCGTTCTCGACGTGCGTTGGTCGAAAAAGAGTCGTAATATCGAGACTCAACCAATCGTCATGATTTCGAAATTCATACATCAATAAAACGACGCGTCTAGGGCAGGAATTCTCAGATGGAGCCCTACCGATGAGTCTACTGACAATTTCGAGACGAAACGCACGCACTCCGTAAATTCGATCCATTTGAATCAATCACTCAATATTAATTTGGCGAGTGATAATCCGATTGTTTGTATCTTTTAAAAAATTTCAGAAGTAAAAGTATGCAACACCATACTAGTACTTTAATAGTAGTCAAGAAATGTTGTAACTTAACGACAAATACTGCACCCTACGAAAATCTTCGGGTCGTAAATCTGAAAGCGAAGTACTCAGGCAGGCTATCGACTTTCCGTCGAATGCGAGTTTGTAGAGGTCGGATTGCCGGGTAGTAAAAAGTATTGTTCTATAGTTGAGGAACGATCGACTAGGCATGGCCCGTTCCCCACCAAATCGATCGCTTTTGTACTTGACAATCTTTTACAATTTAAAATAAAATTTTACGTCTGTACGGTTAACTGTTGCGGAGAAAAAAATCTTTTGTGTTGAAATTTCATTGAAAATTAACAACTATAAAACTCAATTCTTACTGTTTTCGATGAATACTTATTCTGAACAGTGATTATTATTCATTTTTAATCAACGTTTAATGTTTAATTATGCCTTAGCCTATATTTCAATTGAAACACAATCTCTGATATAGAGTACACAACACTGATTCTCCATTTAGCTTGAAATGACTCATATGTGCCTTCTTATGAACTAATGGCTCTCAGTAAAATAGTGGTTCTTGAACAAACTCTTGCAAGCGAAAGTCGATAACTTGAACTCTATACGTCTAGAAATCTGTTTCTTTCAACGGAAAGTTGCTTTTAAGGTCTAATAAATACTATTTCAAAATGTCTATTTTCTTGATCCTTATTATGGAAATCTCAGAGCATCCTTTATCTCGTGCAAATGCCTTTAAACATGAATTTCCCTTGCATTCCTTATGCAGATGTCTCTAAACATACATTTCCTTTATCTCTTTTAGGTAGCTACTCCAAACTGGAAATTTTCTTTATTCTCCTCGTACAGACAACTCAAAACAGAAATTGTCTTTCTTTATCTTGCGACGGATACATCAGGATAAAAATTTCCTTTGTCTTCCTTGCACAAATGTCTCAAAATATAAACTTCCTCCATCCATCTCGTCGAGATGTCTCAAAGTATAAATATTCTTCGTCCTTCTTACGCAGATATCTCGTGATATAAATTTTCGATGCCTTCTTCGTGCAGGTCTCTCAGAATATAAATTTCCTTTGCTCTCCTTCTGTAGATATCTCAAGGTATAAATTTTCTGTCTTCGTTCTAGCAAATTACCTATAATATACATTTTCTCTGTGTTCCTTATGTTATATCTCAAAATATAAATTCTCTTTATCCTCCTTATGGAGATATGAGACTATAAATTTCCCTCATCTTCCTTGTGCAGCTCCTTCAAAATACAAATTTTCTTTGTGTTCCTTGCGCAAATGTCTCAGAATGTAAACATTCTTTATCCTCATTGTTGAAACGTCATAAGATAAAATTTTTCTATGTCTTCGCTGTGGTAAATCAGGCGTAATATACATTTTCTTCTCTTTCATTTGTAGGTATTTCGAAGTATACACTTTTTCGCCTTACTCATGCAGATGTCTCAAAGTATAAATTCTCGTTGACATCATTGCACACATGTGTCCAAGTATAAATTTTCTTGATCCTTTTTATTCAGACATATCAGAGTATCAATTCTTGTTGATGGAATTTGATTAATTCTCCTTATGTACAAATCTCAAAATATAAATTTTGTATGTCCTCCTCGGACAGATATGCCATACAAAAAGAAAAATATACATGTCGAATTAAGTAACCTCCTTCTTTTCAAAGTCGGTTAAAAATAAGAATTCTCATCGACTTTTTTACACAGACGTCTCCAAATATAAATTTTCAGACTGAAGCAACCAATTCTCTTTATTATCCTTATGCAGTTACCTCAAAATATAAATTGTCTTAGATGCATGAAAACATTCTCGTCTACGAGCGAAACGATTTCAATATTTGACTAAAAGAGACTAGGGCAGTTCTCCGGTGATTTGGATGACGTTTCTTTTTTTGTTTTTATTGGCACTCGTGGATCGCGTCGAGGAATAGCTTGAAAGAATTTTGTGTGGAGGAGAGGGCTCAAAAAACTCGATTCGAAGTTGCGATGATTGATGGCGCAGCGATAACAGATGATTGAAATTGTTTTTAGGCGCCGCGCGGCCCTTCAAATTCGTTCCGAGCGAGGGTATTGCTGACACCGAACAAATTATAAGTTTAAGCGTAGATCAAGTACGATTCGACACGGAGACGGAGTTAAATTTTGCAATCGAACGATGAGTCACGAGAAAGGAGATGGCTGATTATCTTCCTTCGATTTGAATGCAGAATCTATACGAAAGAATTTCGATGATTCATGGAAAGAAAATAGTTTAATAAAATAGTTTGTTCCTATTCTAGCTGGTTCTATCTGTTTTTTCTGGTTTCATTCTAGATTTATTTTTCACCCAATAAATTTGTTTCATTGAACAAGAATTGTGCCATTAAACGTTTGGCGAACACTCTCGAGAAATGTTCTATAATCTAAAAATCACTGATTTGAAGTATTTAAATGAGTATCGGAATTAAAATTATCAAAGGGAATTCGCTTCATTTGTATGAGTGTACTCATACAAAAACGTAAAAAAAATTACAGAGTACTGTTCATCGATTTCGAAAAAAGCTTTGCTGGTTCGTTCAATTAAACATGTTGGCGTGCCTGAAATTGCTGCCACACCTTGAATAGCGTGGTAAAAATTAAAGGCTGCGTTAAAATATTCCGGGTAATCTTTTAATCTTCTGCAACCCTGGACGGATTAGTTGATAGTGATTAAAGCAAGAGTGCGGGTGATAATAAGTAGCTCGTCGAGAAAATCTTGTTAAGTAAAATTTAGTCCTCCGGCAGATTTAGAGCCACTATTTTGTTTGCTTTCATAATCAACAAACTCCATTTATCGTTACTTGGATTAAAAATTAGTGATAAACAAATTACTGAAATTATGAAATGTGCTTTTGCTTTTTTTTTTAGATATTAATTTACAGTTACATTGTAGATTGTCCAATATATATTATATGTATTTCAATAGTTTGTATATATAAGGGGGTATTATAGTTTGGTACTTTTAGAATATTGATTATTTTTTTATTGCGTTTTCTCAAAATGTAGACCTTATATATATCACTTATATATACATATACCTCGCACCTAATTATATGCAAAAATATATAGTAAAAATTTGAAAGCTCTGTGTTTTTTCATTTCGCTATAAAAGACACGGGATGACTCCCTTAATAAATAAGTCCTGTCTCTCATTTCTGAGTAACGTGATGAATAATATGTTAAACAGGAAATTGTAACTACTTTTTACGCATTGCAAGTATTCTCGTCATAACACAAAATATTGCTATTTTTTCATGATGAATATACAAACAGTCACAAACAGCTAATGAAAGATATGCAAGAGATATGCAATTTTATGAGATAGTTATGCGTTCTCTACCCCTAAATTAACGTATCTCCATCCCGTCACTTAAGAAATCGATCGAAACCCCCTCAAGAAATAAGAAATAATGAAACATAGGCACCGAATCCACGGAATAAATGATAAATGCCGGGTGATTTCTATTTCCCGTCTCGCGAAGATCCCAGCGCGGACCATAAAGCATTAATATGCCGAACTCTAGAGGCTGTCTACGAAAGTGGCATCGGTATCTCGTGAAATACACTGCTTCAAATAATTAGCGTGACACTTTTTCAAACCGTCGTAACTATGGAAGTTCTCAACCGATTGAAATGAAACTGCGTGAGGAGTACTTTTGAAGTGTCCCCTAGGCGTGTGTAAAGTTGCATTGGTGAGGGTTGACGCGAAGGGGTTAATTCACCCCCCAAACGGGAGGGTGTAGAAAAACGCCTCTTTGAAACACAGGCCAGGGATGACGGAAGAGGTTGAAAAATTAAAAAAAACGTCATCCCTGGCCTGTTTCAAAGAGGCGTTTTTTTACACCCTTCCTTTTTGGGGGGTGAATTAACCCCTTCATATCAACCCTCGCCAATGCAACTTTACACACGCCTAGGGGACACTTAAAAGTACTCCTCACGCAGTTTCATTTCAATCGGTTGAAAACTCCTATAGTTACGACGGTTTGAAAAAGTGTCACCGTAATTGTTTGAAGCAGTGTAGAAGAAGCTGCGCGGTTCGAGAAATAGGAGGACAGGGTAACCTGGTAACAGCGACCGAGGGTCTGAGAGAGCGGAGAAAAGGAGCCGTGAAAAGAACGCGGGTTGGAGGAAGAAGACACATCCATCGGCAGTTTTTCATACGGAGCCTCGATATCTTACCAGCGCGGCGAT
Organism: Hylaeus volcanicus; assembly: GCF_026283585.1. Lineage (NCBI taxonomy): Eukaryota > Metazoa > Arthropoda > Insecta > Hymenoptera > Colletidae > Hylaeus > Hylaeus volcanicus. The sequence goes on from NC_071980.1 coordinate 13,932,499, forward strand.
ATAAATGTACGCCGATGTCGCTATCCCCGCGAGATGGAATGAATTTGTCAGCTGGCACCTTGGGAATATCGTTTCCCTTCTTCCGGTTGTTCCTGCGTTGCTTGCCGCCCCCGCGGCCTCCGCTGTCCGTGAACGAAGGAAGATCGATTGGGCCGATAACGCGCGTCCCGTCGAAGGATCAAAGAACGAATTCGATGATACGGAATAGAACGACAGGGAAGACGAAGAACCGAGGGGAACGGGACCAAGGGAAGTAATACTAGAGAGGACACGATATACAGGGTGAGGAACTTACAACAGGCCACCTGAATCAGTGATGGGCAAAACACTAGCGTTCGAATAAATCCGAAGTTCGCCGATATGTTTGTCTTGTTTCCTCTTTTGAGCATTTTCCAGAGAATCAGATTTATATTAAAAGTTTAATATAAATTAAAATAGATTTATATTAAATAGAATTAATTTATTAAATAGAATTTATTAAATAGAATTTATTAAATAGAATTTATTAAATAGAATTTATTAAATAGAATTTATTAAATAGAATTAATTAAAATAGATTTATATTAAAATTTCAGATTTATTCGAAGTCTAGGGTTTTGCCCATCTCTGTCCTGAATACACGTGTTACGTAACTGGTGCGTCCCAAAAACTGTCCGTCGCGACGCTGAACCATCACAGGCAAGGCTATAAAGACTATAAACCCTTAAAGGAGTCATCCCGTGTAACGGCCGTTTTTTTATAAGGTGTTCTCGGAATTTTTGTATAGCGAAATGAAAAAACACAGAGCTTTCAAATTTTTACTATATATTTATTCAGCCTTTAACTGTAACTTTGAATTTTTTTAAGCAAAAATGTAATGTGGATCACGAGATTTATCGCTTAAAGCATATATAAAATTGAGGTTTCAAGGTTTTTAAAAAATCCTAGTTCCGGCGATAGCCATCCATTTACAGATTAACATGTAATTTGTTTTTTTGATTCAATTCAATGCGATTCTGTCATATTAAATTGTGACAGGAAAATATATTAACGCTTTTTACTCTTTGCACTTGGATATTTCTTCTGAGGGGACATCATAAGTCCAGGCAAACTTTATTAGTGATTACATAGGATAAACTTATAGCAGCGTAAAATTTGTAAAAGTGCCCTTAAAGGTTTCTATTCAAATATCACAAAAAATCAAATAAAAATATGCTACATCTATTAAGATATATGTAACAAATATAAGCTTGTGTTACATGGTTTTTGTATATTTATCTTGATCTTCATGTATTTATTTAAAAAAACAAAACGTAAGTATTGATAATAAAAATTATACACATTATGTATGGAATAGCTTTCTTCAATGAGGATGTTATTATAAATTACTTTGGTGTTTTGTACACAATTTCTAACTTGAAGTAATACGTGAATAATTTGTTGTGAATAATCGTAAAGAGATTTTTCGAGATAAATACTCAAATAATAGGAAGTTATTCTACTTAACCCTTTGACTGCAGGACGAGTTTTGATGGAAATTATATTATAAGAGGCGTTTAGGTGTGAATTTAAAAAAAAAAACATCAGCTTATAGGGAATGACACAACCAAACTTTTTTATGTTTACAGTTTATTCATACGACGATTAGTTTCAAAGATAAAAATTGAAAACTTAGAAGACCTTTTTCCTGAAATTCAATTTTCGCGACAAACTTCTAACTTTTCAATTTTTATTTTCGAAACGAAGCTTGCTATGAATAAACTGTAAATACAAAAAAGTTTCGTCTCTTCATCCCCTATAAGCTGATATTTTTTTAAAATTGGTTCAACGAATACCAACATTTCTCTGAGCCTATTTATTGAGTGCGTATATGTATACGCTCTCCACAGTCAAAGGGTTAATTTTGTTGAATAAATACTATATTTTATTCGACGTTATCCATAATTTGCAAACAAAAGAGCACAGACCCACGCTACGATTCCGATTTATTAAAGTATAAAGTTCTCAAGCCCCTTTTTAAACACCCTTCACAATTAAAACAATAAGATCATACCTTGGACGATTGCTGAAAAGTGCCAAGCAAATACAAAGTACCAAATCCAGAAAACCATATCAACTTGCTAATATTCGATCAAGCCACCGATAACAAATAATGCTCCCTTCAAACTCGAGGAAGATATTGGAATCTAATAACTTTTAAACGTATTACAGTTTGACAACGAATTATTTAATGTCTGACTCTTACAATTGTCTCGACCGAACTGAATTCCGAATTATTATATAAACAAATCACACCGTGTTCCCACGCAACCATTGCATACACGGATACACTCACACACTTACCCTCATATTATATATCACACTCCTACAAAGATTTATCTAAACACTTTTGTCTATCGCGAAAAGTAAACGAGTTACTCAGGTGGCCTGTATCGGGTGCCCCACCCTGTAGATCGCGTCGAAGAGGATGACAGCGAGCAGTGATCGACGCGTGGGCGAGAAAGGGACAGATGATGAAGGGACGGGAGAGGGGTGCCTAATTTTATATGGTGCTTTCGGATAGGAGCGCAAAGGCTTGGCCGCGGGAATCTGCTTTGGCGCGGGCAAACTTGCCGAGCGAAGAGAAACTCGTTCCTATCTCACTTATCGGGATGAATTCTCTCTTTCTCCGTTCGCCACGGTCGCTTCCTTCTTTCTTGGATCGAGGTGAACACACCCCCGACGGCGCCGCTCGCGAGGGGAGATCTACGGGGGCTGCTCCGACGGCGGGAATGAAAAGTAATTGCGCGAAATGGAGAACCGAGCCTGGGCCGTTATGAGACCCGGGGCTCGATTCACCGAACTTTGGCAAATTGAATCGATCGTATTACTGGAATTCGTGTCTGGCTTCTGCGTCGCGGATGAACCGGCACAATTCCTTTTAATGAGCGTGTGGAGACGCTCGGGGTGAAAGACGACGTTGGGAGAGACTGAAAGTTTGCCGAATACCAGAGAATAACGGAGAAGGCCGATCTTTGGGGAATTTGTGAAGATACGGGGAGAGGTGTACTATTTTTATCGTTGAGCAAATATTAGACTGTCCCAAAAGTTTCTTTCGCTTTATTAATACGTAATACATGCACAAAATTGTATGTTTTATGTTACATTACTGAATTGTGCGCGATTCATTTTGCTCCATTAATGTTACAACATCGATGTCTATAAAATTAAATTGTTTATTTATATAAACACTGCCACATAAAATAATTGAGTGGAACACGCGAAAGATACTTTCGGGACAACCTAATATTTTTCATCCGTTTCAAATTATGTGGGGTTCGATCAATATTGGTGTTATTTGACGTGCGAGGGTCCTGACTGAACGGAAAGGTTTGACCGTTTCTTTTTAAAGTGGTGTAAGTTCATTTTTGAAAAAAATAAGATGTCACGTAATTCATGCTTAATTTAATGTCAATTTTTTATGTATAACTAGTCCGTGTTTAATTTCTTAAAAAATTCCCATGTTTTGTACAATTTAAAATTGGTAAAATTGGTAAATAAAACATATTTATATAACGAAATTACATATTGATAAAACAGTAGAAACAAGAGAAAATGGACTTACACCACTTTCAAAATAAACGGTTCATGTGTTTGAATATTCAATTGAAACATTTATGTTATCGCAGGGATCAAAGATAACAGTTACTCCTAAAATTTGAATGCAAAAAGTCATTAACAGAACCTTGTTTGTTATATAAATTAGGAATAGTAATCGTCTAGTGTAGAGAAAATCTTTTAAACAATCGCATGATTAAAAATATATCGATTTTGAAACGTCTTCATTTCAAATAACGATTATAAAATGTCAAATTTTGTAGTTGTCGATAGGCAAGGTCAAGGTGTCGATGAATAAGAATTATTTTAAAACGCAAAATAATGAAAGTGTACTGATATTGTCAGAGTTTTAAATTGACAAATTACCTGAAAGTCTGTGAGAGAGAGAAAGTATGGGTATTGATGATCGAAGAATGCCTTGCCTGACCACGCCAAGCATTTGACTTCCAGGCCGCGGAAATCTAGGCAAATCATCTGGCAGCTCATTTCGATTTCACATCTTTTTCTACTTGTAGTTTTTTATGGGGATCTTCTATTTTTCAATGATAACTCCTTGAGTCCTCCACTTTTTCATGTACTTGGCGTAATTTTTTTACTTTTTTGAAATTTTTTTAATATTTTAATAAAAAAAATATTTCTTTATTTATTCCGAATTATAATTTTAGTTATATTAAAATATCAAGTTTAACAAGAATTATATTTTCTCAAACACGACATAATGCTATTCTTTCAGATAACTGAAATTAAAATTGGTAAAAAAAATTCTTGATTATAAATATACATTCTTTATACCTTTATAAAAAATGTAAAAAAAATGAAAACTCCGAGAATGGCAGGAATTTGAAATATTGTTTCACTCGTTTTATTTCAAAGTGAAGAGTATTTTTATTTTATACCTCGAAAAATGCAATATTGCAATTTTTATCGATAAATCTACACTGCTTTCACAGTACTCGGTTTAATTGTTTAGCTGGTTTATAGTAATTGGAAGAGAATTTATCTTTACTGGGATTTCGTTTTTGTTGAAGTTGATAGGATTAAAAAGAAGGCAAAATGGATTCCGAATGCAAACCATTAAAAATCAAATTCAAAGCTTTAGTCAAAGGTAGGAAGCTTTATTTAATCTGTCAACAATATTAATTCCATTCTACATTTATACATGATGTAAATGTCAATGAAATTGTTTAACAAATACTAAATGGATGTAGACATTACATTGTTTTATTGCCACTTTTGTTTATTAATATTTTATTCACTGAATTTGACTTAAAACAAGAGGTCGAAAATATTATACTAACAATGACAAAAATTAAACTTCGGAAGATTTTTTAGTTAAACGTTCTCGTCCTAAGAAATTTTATTATGGATGCATGATCGCAATATTAAACAAAGTATTTTTATTGGAAGCACAATTCTGATTATATTTATTTTAAGAGATCAATTAATTTTTGGAAAAAAAATATAATCGAGTTCGAAAAACTCTAAAACTGCATTGAAAAGTATGAAACTATTTCTATTTAAATTATTAAATACAGCATATTACAAATTTTGAAGAACTCAACTCCATTTTCTAACCGAAAAAAATACATGTCAAATTTTAGTAACCTCCTCCTTTTCGAAGTCGGTTAAAAATATTTTGAATGAAATCACTGAATTTATTTAGCTTATCATGCATCCACATTAAAATATTTTAGAATAAACATCTCTCTATTTTTGTTATTATTAATGTTTAATAGTTTGTCATTGTCACTGTCTAATGTTTAATAGTTTCTTCGTATCGTCAGCAATAACAAAGCATATTTAGGTGCAAATTCCAAATCAATTATACAATATTTGAACGAATTCTGCAATCAAAGATGGTGGACCTTAATTCCGTAGATCGTGTAATAGTAATATTGAACGGTGATAAACGTACAGATTGTGTGAAATTGTGCTTGCAGTTATACAGAGCCAATTATTAGAACGGGTACAGTTCTACATATTAAACAGCTTTATTGACGACGTCGAAGGACGTATGCAATTGATTATTGAACATTAATGACAGGTTGACGATTGGAGCGCATCAGAGATTAATAATGTATATTTGAGAATACAGTTTTCTATAAGCAGTATCTACTATACATTATTCTTTTCTTAGGTTGAATTTTCCGTACATCACTGTTTCTTTAAATCGCGGGTCACGAAAGGTGGAGATAAAACTGAGAAAATATAATAAATATTTCTTTTATTGTATGTTATTGCTGTTTCAATTTATTAACAAGTGTTTATAATTTTCAGTCTTAGTTTGTGTTCATTATATTTCAACTAATATTTCAAAATATTGGAATACTATATGAACTCCCACACGATGTGGAATTCAAAAATTTAATGTGTTATAAGTTACCAATTTAATATTTATATTTCAGAAAAGATTTTTATCTTCGCCTTTAATTTATATTTTAATTATTTTGGATTTAAAGAATATTTCAACTTAATTATTCAACTTAATAAATTTTAAGTATATATGTACTTACAATTATATGTAGTCATTAAATAATATTTATACTATTTAATTAATTTTTCCCCTTATCCTGTCAATAGAATATCAAAATTACTAAGTAGTTAAAATTAAATTGATTCAGTGGATAAGTTTGATTTAATTTTGTACATATGTATAATTGGTATAAATAATATTATCGAATATTTCTTTTAAATTATTATTAGTTACTAATAAAAAGAATCATTTGAAGTAGCATGAGTTGCATAAGAACACAATAAAGTCGGAACATTTGGATAATAAAAACATTTTATTACATAGCATTGCAGTAATCTCTAAAGAAAAATTTAAATAGTCTATAGAATAGAGTGAGGGATAATGAAGTTGATATCAATTCGATAATCTGAAATACATAGACTACTATAATGTAATAGATAGTAAGAAATATAATAGAGTACATTGCTCTAACGTCAACTAACCAATTCCTCTTTTCTAAAACTCTGCAATCATTTTTGCTGGCAATCGTGTAGCGGGAAGAACCGAGATATAAATCGTTCCGACACTTTTGATGTCGCGTCCCCGGCTGCCCTGTTGTCTGGACAGACGTGATAATCGTGCAACATCCAGTTGAAATCTCCGCGGCCGCTGGATGTCCTGTTGTCGCCGAAAGGGAAAAAGGGGCTGTCGGAATATGGCGCGAAAGAAGCCGCGAAATGGCGCATAAACTCGCTTGACCACGCGAACACGGAGGAAGACACCCTGTCCGTCGTTGATTTTACGATCGGCCAATACCTTTCGATAGGCTCTTCCGATAAGAAACGAAAGCACACGCTGGACCTACCGATCCTGTCGACAGGTCATCCGCGATTACCATTTACGAGGAGACGCGCCATTAACTCAACAATCGTGGCTTTGGTAAATTCCGCCGATCGTCGCGTCTCGTGTGGCTTGACCTTTTCGCTGGAAATTATGTTAACAGTGGAGATTACGCGCCGAGATGAAAGCGACGAGTATCATGTCCTGCCACGCGACTATTTACCACGATTGGACCGTAAAGTTGTTCAATATTTGTATTTTAAAAATGAAAATCATTGCGAGACAAATAGGTTGTTAAAAAATGGTCGGTCAATCATCTGCGTGCCTTTTGTAACATTTATATACGTAAATAAAAAATTTTTCTCAATCTCGAGAACACATTTAAATAGTATGTCAAAACATGTCAAAACATTAAGGATTATGTATTTCATAAAAAGTATACAGAAATTCTGTATACAACCACTCTTAAAAATATGAAAAAAATTGAGGACAATAACAACAATAATATACACTTCCTGTAATTTTACAATCGTAGTTCTGAGATTCTATCGATGCAAAACCGTCATTTTTCATCATTTTTCACAGTTTGGATTTTGAACTGAAAAATCTAAAAAAATTCTGGAACATGTGCCTCGTTAACTGAAATATCTCTGATTTCTTTCAAAATTTTTCATGCAGCAGGGCAAGATAAATTGGTCAAAAACGTGATTCTTGTTTTTTCTTGTTTACGAGAGATCGTCGAGATAGAGACTTGAAACTTGGCACAGATTAGTCTCTTTTGATAACCTGTCGAATACATCATCGCAAATCGAAATCGGTCTATAAGCACTTTTTATCAAATATTAATTGATTCATGGGTGAATAAACATCCTACAAGTAATTTCTACTTCGAGAAACAAAATAAAATTGACAGAGTAAAGAAGTCAGCGTGAAGTAATAGTAATAATAGTTCATAATTTCAAGAATCCTTTTCTTCAGCCGAAGAAGAGTGTACGCGAACAGAGTCTACGCGCTAGAACAGTCACGAATGCAACACAAAAATGCCCATCATGATCTTCGCAGTAACGGGAGCAGTGATTTGCATCGTAGGAGGAGAGCTGCACGTTGCAACCGAGCGAAGCGTGTAAGGAAATGCCACGTCGCGTCGACGTGCAGCAACTAAATTCATCAGGCACAGCAGAAGTAGCGTTCCCAGCGTATGGCGAGCTTTATTTGTCGGTCCACGTAGGGTGGGCTCCTTTCATTCGTGGCCTACTTATCTTCGTTCTCGCTGTTATACGGCTTCCATAAAAGTGTCAACTAAATCATCACGCGTCCTCAGCCTTAACTGCGACGCCGTTCCATTTCGAAACTAGGCAGCCTATTCCAGAAGTGGCGGACGGGATCATGAGTTCTCATCATGGAGCTCTTCTTTTTTCTCCAATCGTCTTTCGCAACGTGTGTCTCCCCGTGTTGAACGTAAATGTAGAAACTCCCGCGATCGCTCGAAGACTCGTAGAATCTTCAGTCGAATCGCTGTAAGAGGTTTGCGCTGGTTTTCACGAGCTGTAAAATAGAAATTAATGGCACGTTCTCGGAGTACGAAATGATCTTGGCGAGAGTTTTTACCTCAAACGGTTTGATAGCTCCTACAGAGTGTGTAGAGTCGATTGCATGTACATATCGTGTATGCTTTATTAAAAAAAAAAGAATTGTAAAGCTTCTTTTAAAAAACACTTCATAAAATAATTCAAGGTAACTGTACTAGAAATTGTTAAACTCCGATAATCAATATATTACTGGAAAATTACTGTTAAAATATGTGTTTACGGTTCGAGAAAATAAAAGTCTTTAACACTTGCAACGCAAAAGTCTTTAACATCATTTAGATACTATTAATATTAGTATGTTTGTATTAAACATTATTAGACAATATTGAATTACATTGATATTTTACGATGCATCAAAGACCTTTCTGTCTTCGTGTCTAATGCTCACGTAAAGGCTACGATACAAAAATTATGCATATCTTAACAATTACAAATTTTGAATTGGTCTTCTCTTGAATCGACAGTCTCTATTTTGGCAGACGCTGCTTCAACCACAGAGTGTATTTCACTGAATGATTCGTTATAGCAACGTGTATCCCCGCTGTGCAACGCTATGAAGCCTGAAACCCATCCTAAACAGGCTCTTGTAATTCTTTTTCTTTTCTTTTTCTCCTTCGAGTCGATCCTTTCTCACGATTTCACTGGGAGAAAGCGACGTGGTGCGATTCAACGGGTGTCCTCGCTATGAAACAGCAAAAGTACCCTCGGTGAATTCTCCTTCAGCGTAGGTATCGCTAATGAAAATTAGCCACAAGCGGCAGCTAATTGCGCGAGACGGGCGGGTGCTCGTTAAACGGCCTCCGCCTTAAAAATATTCCGTTAAATGGCACATTGACGAGAAAGAGAGGTGAGTCTTGTCACATCGAAACTGCTTGGGAACACGTCAGATTTATGAGGGCAGACGGCTTAATTACTCGGCGTTACACCGAAGCGCAAAATAATTACTTGGACAAGCCATGTCGAAGAGATTCTTACCTGGAGTCAACAACCAAGTCCAACTATTGGAACCCTCTGCACCGGATATCCGGTTTAATTTCATACTCCGATTTATCGTAGATTTTTTCAATATTATCCAGTATGTTTTTATAGAATATTAATAGAATGAATATAAGATTCTTACTTTGTAAACCTAACAGTAGAGCATGTTCTCACCTCTGTAAATTTGTAAAAGAATGTAATCTGTAAATATTGTCTATTTTCATGATTTCGTAAAAATATCGTTTTTTTTTTTTTTATTAATATATTTAAATGTAAAATAAAGAAAGTTTCGTTGAGAAGAAGGAAGTAGTTTACGATTTATTACGATTTCATTGAACGACCAAACTCCCCCGAGACTCAAGAAATAAATATCCGCTGCGCGCGTAAGTCCGAGGCGAAGTATTCCCGCATGCAATGTGTAAATATTATGTAGAAGGAAATAAGAATCAGAATAAGAAAGTAACTTATTGGCATTAGGTTGTCCCAAAAGTTTCTTTCGTAATTTGTACTCAATTATTTTGTGCGGTAGCGGTATTTTTCGTCGGTATTAGCCAATAGGAGCTAAGCAAAAGCCGAGCGTCGTTCGTCGACTCTCGGAATCATTCGGTTCAGCATGACTCGTCGGCCATCGAGCGTTGAGAGTCGAAACAGATGTCATCATTCATAACCTGCCAAGTGTCAAAAGTTTTTACACTATTGCATTATGAATTATATTTATATCAGCAACATGTTTTCAATTTAGACTTTTTATGTAGGGTTTAATAACAAATTGCAGGCAGTGTTGTAAAATGATTATCCATTTTCATTACAAGGTAAGTGGTCAAAATCTGAATTGTCAGGTACCTTCTTTCATACAGAATATTTTTATGTAGAGCTTATAGAAATGGAGTCATTTTCTCATTTCATCATTAACATTATAATTCCTTGCAGCAAGAAAAAAAATTGCAGGTATATATAATTATTTATAAATTGAACGAATAAGTGTTTATAATTAATAAATTATATGAAATATATGTATATTTTCTTGTGTTATCCCCTCTCCCTTTATTTTACTCTATTCAATTAAAAAAACAAATAATAATTTAGACTTCTTATGCAGAGTTTACAGAAATATCAATTTTATTTTAATAAATTTAAAATAGATTCTATATAATAAATGATTTGTAAAAAGAAGTGAGATCCGTTAAAAAACTTCAAAAAAGTAAAAAAATTACGCCAAGTACATGAAAAAATGGAGGACTTAAGGAGTTATCATTGAAAAATAGAAGATCCCCATAAAAAAACTACAAGAAAGTAGAAAAATATGTGAAATCGAAATGAGCTGCCAGATGATTTGCCCAGATTTCCACGGCCTGGAAGTCAAATGCTTGGCGTAGCCAGGCAAGGTCAAGGTGTCGATGAATAAGAATTATTTTAAAACGCAATACAATGAAAGTGTACTCATAATATTGTCAGAGTTTTAAATTGACAAATTACCTGAAATTCTGTGAGAGAGAAAAATTATGGGCATTGATGATCGAAGAATGCCTTGCCTGGCCACGCCAAGCAATTTGACTTCCAAGCCGCGGAAATCTAGGCAAATCATCTGGCAGCTCATTTCGATTTCACATATTTTTCTACTTTCTTGTAGTTTTTTTATGGGGATCTTCTATTTTTCAATGATAACACCTTGAGTCCTCCACTTTTTCATGTACTTGGCGTAATTTTTTTACTTTTTTGAAGTTTTTTAAACATTTTTAACTTGAATCAATTTCCAGTGTGACAATTGAACACGAACGCTGAATAAATGGCTCCTTTAATCCTGATCAAGGGTCAATATGTGGCATTAATTCGCATCCAACGAACCGATGTACGGCCAAGTAAGATGGATGTTCTCGTTTATCTATCCTTTGGATAGTTGATTTGGCACAACAGACCCATAAAACGGGCGATTAAGTGAAGATTAATTCCTCGGGTCATAGTATGCCGAAGGGGAAACCAAAAACTACCCCCCTTCGACACCTTGGCGTTCTCATACTCCCAGGATTCTGGCTGGTATCGTTCTAAACATCTCAGTAGATTCCAAGAGCAGGCAACGGGCACCCTGGTACGCCCTCACGGGTAACGGGATTTAAAGGATTCCGTTAATGGGGTTACTCTGCCTCGTCGTTATAGGGTCGTAACGGCTTTCTACCCAAGTCCACCGCGTACAGCCTCGTCGACCCTGATCAATGCTGAATTTCTCGTTTCTGGAATCCTCTTGATACGATGCATTTCATTAGCACGTTGCAGATTACGTGAATTCCTCGCTGGGTAACTACTTTGAATCCGCCTCGTTCTGTGTCGAGGATGTCGAGTTCGAAGTGTTCGCAGTGGTTCGCGGTGTTTTGCGCTCGTTTTCCATATCCTCTTAAAACCGCCACCTACGTTCGACGGTTAGGTCGTCTTTGACGAGTAAGCACTGCTGATTGCGTCAAAGAACAGCGGTTCAGTCCGGTACCTCGATATCGTCGACAGAAAACAGGGTGTCACTTAATATTATTCAATTAAAGACCGACGTTCACGGAAAACAGATGCACATATATGGACCAATCTAACATTGGAGAAAACCTCATAAGACACTGTCGCTAATAACCAAAAGGTTGATGCGACGTTACATATGTAATAAAAAAAAATACTTTATTATAAAATTCGACGTGCCGTTACAAACTGCTCTGCGCGCTGTGAAACTGATAACTACATAGTTGCTGGATGGAAAACTAGGGCCTTTTATTTCGGAACTGGACTTTGGGCTATGACTGGATCGGAAAGGAAGGAGAGTTTGGAAGCTGAAGGGTCGAGAATGTCTTGGTTAAAGCAAAGATTTGGAATAGGTCAGGAATGATTAAAGGAAAATATTTACTATAAGTGTATAACAGTGCGTTTTTTATGTTGTTTCAGATTGTGTAATTTTTTAAAGTCATTGAAATTACTTTATGTGCAAGTGTTATACAGGATGAGTCACCTAACGTTTGCATGTCGAATATCTTTGTTGTTTGTAAAGATACATCAAATATCACAAGGATAAAGTTGAGTGGTTCAATGGAACTCTGATGATGCCGAAAATATTGTTAATTTTTATGCCATTTTTTTGAAGATATCAGGGTCACCTTTATTTTTTAAAATGGAACCACCGTTTTTAAAATACCTACAATGATAGTCCCTTTCATTAGGAATCTTTATATTAATACTTTACGGTTTCTCTTTCTTTGCTAGATAACTAGGTCCTAGGTACTCTCTTTAACATTGACCACTTTCAAAAACAAAGTCCCTACCTTACTCTGCATATCGACAATAAAAGCACCAAATTTTCGTTCATTACTCGACGTGGGAAAGAGAACCATTATCAGAAATAGCTACTATCACGTGTCGAATATTCGCATACGAAATCCACCACCAGGACCGTGAAAAAAAGGCGGAATAGAGTGGCACGCAGCGGTGCAATTCGTCCCGGAGCAATTCTTTTCCCAAGTCGGAGCTTCTTCTCGGTGGAAGAGCGACGCCGCGGTAGACACATAAATTTCTCTATCTCCGCGCTCATTACAATTTTATCTTTGCCCCGTTTGATTTATTCGGAAAGTTCAGTAACTTCGCCATTGTGCCCGCGGACCAGGGAAGATTGCATTGTGCGCTGCACCTATAGGAGTAAAGGGACCAAGTTTCGCGCGCGATATGCTAGCAACCTGAGTCGTACGAATATTTCGTCCTCCTCCTCTTCTCTTCTGGCTCGACCTCATCCTCTCGTGTCCCTTTGCCACGTTCCACCAAAACCACTTGGCCGGACCCGGTCGACATGGTCTAGAGAATTTTCTTCCAGTGTCTGGTGGATTATTCGAGCCCCCGGGTTTAATTAAAATTTAAGGCAAAGCGTGTCCGTAAGCCATAAGTCGGCGACGCTCGTTAAGCGACACAGGGCCGTGCCATTAATTATTGTTACAGGTGTTTGCTGTTAGTGATGCAAACTTAATTTCGAGGGCGGGTTACGCGGCTGGTCCGAGCGATTCGTACCGGATCGGCGTAAATAATTGAAGCCTGGGAGTTTAATTTATGTCAGAAAGGCGGATTCCACTTCGCCGCCGACCCCGCCCCGCTAATTGAAGTAGTAACGCGAGTTTCATTCCGCGCGATCATTTTTTAACGCCCACCCTACCCCGAGTGAATTTCGCCCGCGGTAATTAGAATCGTCGCTGGCCGTTGCACCGCGCCCGGCCCCCGCCGTCCGCGAATCGCGAAATTAGTTTTTAAGTGGCCGGCGGATTTTTCTAGGAATACAGTCGCTAGCTGCACTTAATATAGATTTAATTTCAAATCCGTGATGATTCCGCACTCAATTTACGACGTATTCTCTAGATACATTGATAATGTATCGCCAACTTACAAGCAGAACATCGTTCGAATACATTTTCATTTACGTGATTGTTCAAATGGGGAATTATTTATTAATATAGGGATGGGTGTAGAGTTTTTGGCTGATTTTAATCTTACTTCCTAATTAAAGATGATATTTAGAATTGAGATTTCGTCGTTTGCTTCCTATAAATTCTCTTGCTTGTGTTAAGATGTTTAGAAGTATTTAGTATTTCAAGGTTCGAATAAAAAATGATGAAAATATTCTCTATTTTAGAAATCAACGCAGGTCGTTTTCAGTAATAAAATTTATGTTACTTTTAATTTTATACACACTTTTGTGCACTTGATTTGCAATGTATTCTTCACGTGGATGATGAATTACTAACTCAGAAGTAGGGCATTGTTCAAATATGCTTTTATTTAAATTATTTGTAAAAGAGGGAATTATTTATGAAAATATATTCGTAGAGTTTTTGTCTGATTCCAATCATATTGTATTTCTTAGTTAAAAATAAACTGACATTTCAAAATTTAAATAAAAGAAGATATAAATTATTATATATTCCTTATTCCAGAAATCTAAATCGGTTATTTCAAATAATAAAATTATATGTTACTTATTATGTCTTATATAGTATTTGGTATTTATTGTGTTCGTGTTTAGTAAGTTGAACTAATTTCTTCCAAATTTTACCTTCTTGTTTCGTACCTGGATTATGTAACAAGATTAAATAATCAGGTAGTTAGATGGTTAATTTAAGTTGTGCATTTTATTTTCCACATATACGTATTTTGCATAAATTTTGCACATGTGTTTCCTAATGCAACAAATCATAAGAGAAATGAAGTATTATTCTATTAGTTTAATACCGCATCTTCATTGTACCAGATCAGTTAAAATATGATAATAAGTAATTAGGAAAAGATAGAAAACATCGTGACTTTCTGTTAACTACATTTATGATAGAAAAGCAAGATGTAATTAAATGTTATCGTACTTCGATAAGTTCACTTCTTTTGTATTACGGTACGAATATACAAAAAATAGGTTGTGAAATTAAGTCTATCTCTGGTGATTCGTGTCTTTTAATTATAATGTTGCAGTAGTAATGAAACTTCCGCTCGGCGAGAACAAAGGTACAGTTTTGCAGCGTTGGAAATGCTGTATTATCGCAGTTCTCGGGGAAATATTTAAAGTAGGTCTTCGTTGTTTATAGGCACAACACAATTCCTGTGAAATAACAGTGCAAGCACTGAAGATAAATAGACTGTTGTAAGTAAAGGGGAATGCGTCACGCAGAGAGAGATGATTTTTTTATTTATTGTACCTTTATCAATGTTTGCAACGGCATGACAGATTTTATCATCGTCCCGCTAAAATAAACGGGACTGCTTCGTTCCATCGTCTAGTATTTTTTTCCGTTCGAATAATGCACACTATCGATATTGTTTCTCAAAAAATCGTACTTAAATTTTCTTTGATAGTCCATTTTGCCATCAAGTATTACGAACGACTAAGATTTTGAACAAACACTCTTGTATTTCTGTTTATTTATATCAAAATTGTTATCTGTAGAATTTCCTGATGAACCTCTTATAGGAGTTCTTTAAAATATGTATATTCTTTATAAAAATGGTATTGTCTTTTAAGAAGTTCCCTTTGTCGTTTTTTAGTTATTAAAGCACTTGTTTGCTTAATAATAATTATAATAACTATCATTTCCACAAATTAAGTAAACTTTTCATCAAAATATAAAGAGCAACTAAGTAAAACTTTGTTTCGTTAAAATTGTTTTTTTTTCTAACTTTCTTTCATATTACCTAAATACATTTATAGTTGTATCAATAACTAATGGTTATTAGTCAGTTGACTTGCGTTCGTTACAGTTGAATTACTAGTTCAATATTTTGAAGGAAGTTAATAACCCTTTTATGTTTTTCCTTTGATTCGAGAATCGACCTATACTTTTCACATTTTCGGCATTCATGACTGCCTGATACTTTTTTTTATCAAACCTTGCGATTTCGAACATCAAAGACCAACATTTTCTTATACTTAATTTGCCTTTCTATTTCCATTAATTTCAGCGATATTTAACTACAATAAAGAAGTACATTATCCAAAAATACAACGACACCTTTTATCTTTTCATCACGAATATTAATCATTAAAAAATGCATCTCAAACATATTTAATACTCTGTGCATCAAGCTTTATCAAATTGTCAATTGGGCGATGTTCTTCGTTAGTCTTTTTAGGATTCATCGAGTTCGCCACAGGCCCATCGTTGTTCACTATAAAAAGCTACAAACAGGGAGAACAGGATCGAGGCGATAAGAGGATCACGTCGATCGCAGATCATAAACAGGAGCAGTGTGCGCGTCGCGTACTCAAACTGGACCGACACGTCATCTTTAACGATCCTACCAGTCGTAAAAGCGTGTCACTGTTACTTTCCACCCAGCTTCAGGATTGGCGAAACAATTCCTGAGCCCAGCAACCACCATGCTCCCCTTCTCGGCTATCTGTACGACGAACCTCTCCGGGGAGCGAGCACAATACATCGTGAAATATGAGTGCACGCCGCGCAGAAAGAGGGACGCACTCGGAGAGGGTTGAAACTCGACAGACGAGAGGGTGGCTGACGGATCGCTGTACCTATTAATTATTAGAACGAACCGAGGTGTTGATCACCCCCGAGTTCCCTCGTTAGTTATACCATTAGACCCGACGTCTTGTTGCTAATTGCTGCCACCTGGAAACTTGTGGCCAGCGTTTAATACAATATCTTCCCTTTGTTGTTTCAGGTAAGTTATCAATGATGACTGGTGTCCTTTGATGGTGGCCGACGCACAGGTGTGAAAATGTGAGTACTTTGGTGTGTTCACCTGAATCTTGAGGAGCTTTAGCATTTGTAATCGATGGTATTACATAAATGAAATACAGGATGTATTTACTTTGCAACAATACAAAGTGTTTCACTTAAACTTTGCATGGTAAATATCTCACGTGTTTTTTGTGATAGACAAAAATGTTGGGGGAAAACATTGTTTAATTTGAATGGAACATAATAATAATAGACATAAAAATAGTCTGAAGGTCATATTTTCTGAGATTTCGTTTTCTCAGATTTGCGTATTTTAATTATTGTAATAGATTAATTCAAACATGTATAATCTGTTATTTCTCAATTCTTATAAAACCATTCTCTAGCGTACACTGTACCATTCTCCAACATATTGTACATGTTTTATTTTGTCTTTTTATCAACTACAATATTATAATAATATATACAGGGTGTTCCATGTAACTTGCTCACCTTGGTTAATTTCTAAGATATGCATTTCATGAAAAAATGTTTTATTCAAAAGTTGCATGGGCATATAATGCAACGTATATGCCCCTTTTATAAAACTTCAGCGCAGATAGTTTAGTTAAATTAAATTTCAGGTTGTATGTACACTGATGCAAACAATTAGCGGGACACTTTTTCAAACCGTCGTAACTATGGGAGTTTTCAACCGATTGAAACGAAACTGCGTGAGGAGCATTTTTGAAGTGTCCCCTAGGCGTGTGTAAAGTTGCATTGGTGAGGGTTGACGCGAAGGAGTTAATTCACCCCCTAAACGGGAGGGTGTAGAAAAACGCCTCTTTGAAACAGGCCAGGGATGACGGAAGAGGTTGAAAAATTAAAAAAAACCTTTGGGCGACTCTCCTTGATGCCCTCTACAAAATACACCCCTTGAAATCCCTCTCGGACAAACCCACCCCCCACAACCTCCCCCCACCCCCCTCTAAAATCCACAATTTCTTGACGACGGTCTCGATTTTGGGCTCAATGCATTCTCTGGACCCCCCTGATCCAGAAAATGCTATCACCCATACCGTGCACCCCATAGGCACCCTTTGGGGGGTGGAACAGCTCGCAAATTTTCAACCCCCTTCATAAGGGAGCACTTCCACACATCGGAGGACGATGAAATTCGCCATGTTTGTGAATTCGGCATCGGCATTCGGTATTCGGCATCAATGAGAGTTTCCCTAAAGGTTTTTTTAATTTTTTTAACCCTTTCCATTACACCTGGCACCTTCAGAAGTGATGTTTTGCGACGCACCCTCCTTTAAGGGGATGAATTAACTCCTTCGCGTCAACCCTCACCAATGCAACTTTACACACGCCTAGGGGACACTTCAAAAGTACTCCTCACGCAGTTTCATTTCAATCGGTTGAAAACTCCCATAGTTACGACGGTTTGAAAAAGTGTCCCGCTAATTGTTGGGAGTAGTGTATATGTCCAGCATAAATTTTTGTTTTCACCAATTTTCATTTTCGAAAATCCTTTATTTCGATAGACATGCAGAAATCGTTATTTTAAAACGATTAATCATTATTAAAACGATGTAAGCATTTAAATGATAATTATTCTAATTGGATGTGAAGCTTATAAATTACAAAATATTTCCACGTCAATGAGAGTTACAAATTGACGCGTTTCGACAGGGCAAATAGACGCAAGCAGATTCGTAATTGCAATCGACTTACGATGATTCACGTTTTCCTGGAGGGATCTATCGATCTACTCGCGGCACAGAAGCGTGTATCTATACATGTAATTACGATTTCCAATTATCTAGTCAAACGTTGAAGCGCTCGTTTATGAGCAAACGCATCGCGAGGTTACGAGGAACGAGGTAGTTAAACAGTCGGTAAAATTGAGCGAAGCTGATTGGAATCGTGAAACACATACGAATCTCCTATGATTTTCAGGAAGTTTCAGTTGAACTTCAATCGTGGCCTAACACTAATACGCAAAGTGCCAAAACGCGAGAAAATTCCAATTCCCTTTAAATTTAATAAAGCGATATCTGAATTTGTCGCAGCTAAAGCTGAAATTGAATACGAATGTTTCTAAATTCTTTTTTACGATAATATCGTTTCGTTTCATTTAATATAGCTTCTAGGAATAGACAATTATAGGCAAAATGTAAAATTTTACGTGGAAATAAAGAAACAAATTTTTAATTTTAATCAAAGTAAAACAATAATATCTACGATAATATTACTGCAATTATTTTCGAAAGTATACAGAATTCCTGGATATAATAAACATGTAGCTGCAACGATTTTCTTTCCAGTTGTTAGAAAAGAAGAATGTAAAAGTCATAATATGCTAAAACTTGTAATATTCTTAACAAAAAACATTTATATATGTATTAAATAATTTAATATAGAACATACTTTTTGACGAATTTTTCTGAAATTCAATTACTTAGCTTCTACCAAATTAAATCTATTTATATGTATAATTTCGTTCAACATACACATAGCAGAGTTGGACAGTGATTAATATGTTTTACTAATTTTATAATTGATTAACGAAGTAACCATGAAAAAGTAATGGAGTAATACAAAATTAACTTCGCTTGCATTAATCAAAACACACAAACTATATTTGAAATCTATCATTATTAGTAAAAAAAATGTGCTTCAGCAACAAAGCTGCTGTTTCTGCAATAATTAAAAAATGATTTGTGAACTATTACAGAGTTAATTATGATAAAAAATCTGACGAAATTATTTTTCAATCGTTAGATGAATATGTATTAATAAAATATTGACTTGTATTGTTTGTTATCCTTGTATTAGAGTCTACGTGCCCTTTTTGAATGTACTTATGCGTATATACATATATTAAAATTTGTATTAGTGGAGTTTTCTTTTAAATTTCTTTATAGAATTTCCGTACAACAATTGAAAAATGTTATTTGTAAAAATTCTATCGCGTTTAAGAGCTTTCTTTCTTCTGTTTCGAATAGCAATTTTGTTAAACAACAACGTATCATGTAGATTTCTAAGCAACAGTGTACCTTTTTGAGTCTAAAATTCCCCAATTTTCAAACCACGCAGTTTGTGTGAAATTGGAACACCGTTTTATGCGCAATTTACTGTACGATATCCAATACAATCCCGGAAATATCGAATCGGTTATGGGATTTTTGATTTTGGCCAACGATCGGGTATGTGGGTAATTAAATGTTTCTATTAATAGACTAAAATTCGAGTGAAATACAATGGAGGCTCGATCGACCTCTGATCTCCACGACTTCGGAAAATTGTTTCGCTTTGAATAGGCGCACTAGAACTTCCTAGAATTCCTGCTACAGAATTTCCCAGCTATGCTTCGTTGCAATTCAATTTTCAGTAATAAGTTCGCTTTCGGTTGGAATATTTTTCTTCTCCACGATGTCGTTTCACCTTTTAAGATAAATTTCTCAAGTATTGACCGATGTATTTTCCTGAATGGAAAAGGAGGAAATGGAAGAAATGGAAAATCGCTTTTACAAGTCGTCGTTGGAATGATTTTTTAACATTGAACGATGATTCTTAAATGAGTAATTTTTCCTCATTTGAACGCATTTTTGTTAGGAGGCAATTCCTCTTTACTTCATTACATATATGTATATGTCAGAGAAACAGAAATATTACACAGAAATCCTTTATTAATTGATGAATTTTTCACATGAGTAATTTTTCCTCATTTCCTTTGTTTAGTCCAATTAAAAATACCTTAACCTGACAAATTAAGGTAAACAAGCCAATTATTGGAAAGACTTCTTCATTAATAAATGATAAATTAGGTGTGTCGCAACGAATAAGCATTCCGAACAAATCAAATTTATTGTTGTTCAACAAATTATGTGTTAGGGGAGAGTAATATACTACAACCCGTGCACGAAAATAGTTTAGAAGAATATATTTGCAACGTGAATCTAACTAAATATTAGACAAACATCTTTACACAGAAGCGTACTAGACGATACGTTCTCCTTATATTAGAATCTAGAATAAAATAGTTTAGAAGAACATATTTGCAACGTAAATGTAACTAAATATCAAACAAACATCTTTACACAGAAGCGTACTAGACGATACGATTTAAACCATACGCAATGCATTGGATGATGTCACAGAGGGCGCTCGAATTGTATCGGCCCAACATTAAGAAATAAATATAAGCGTGTGTGTTACGTATCTGTTGATGTCCCATTGGGTAGATTTGCCTTATCCGTGACTAAAAAGGTCGATTCAGACTATACGACACGTACCGTCACCGACACGACAAAACATTAAAACACGCGTTTTAATGGAACTATTCACACTATTCCCGTTGACGGAACGTTCAGGTTGGTGTCTGTTAAGTGTGAATAGTTCCATTAAAACGCGTGTTTTAATGTTTTGTCGTGTCGTTGCCGGTCCGTGTCGTATAGTCAGAATCGACCTTAAGAGCTCTTTTGCTCAGGATCTAGAGACGCTGTAGCGTCTCGGCGCCAAGTACATGAAAAATTATCCGTCACCATATATATGTATACTGGCGTTGGAGCTACCATGTATCTTTTTGGACAGGAGAGATGGTCCATTCAAACCTAACCTGAAACTTCTTTCATGAATATCTCAACACGCCTACAATATTTTCTAAATTTAAGAACATTTTTCTAATGTAAACCGCATATAAGCTTTCGAGTAAAGCCAAAATCAATAAGATCGGTCCACGTACAAATGAGATATCGTAATATCATTTCATGAATCTGTCAGAAACGGTATTTTTCGTATGATTTTCCCGTCGTCAACCCTTAGCCAATAGGAGCTAAGCAAAAGCCGAGCGTCGTTCGTCGACTCTCGGAATTATTCCGTTCGGCATGGCTCGTCGGCCATCGAGCGTTGAGAGTCGAAACAGATGTCATCATTCATAACCTCCAAAGTGTCAAAACTTTTTACACTATTGCATTATTAATTATATTTATATCAGCAACATGTTTTCAATTTAGACTTTTTATGCAGAGTTTACAGAAATATCAATTTTATTTTAATAAATTTAAAATAGATTCTATATAATAAATAATTTGTAAAAAGAAGTGAGATCCGATAAAAAACTTCAAAAAAGTAAAAAAATTACGCCAAGTACATGAAAAAATGGAAGACTTAAGGAGTTATCATTGAAAAATAGAAGATCCCCATAAAAAACTACAAGAAAGTAGAAAAATATGTGAAATCGAAATGAGCTGCCAGATGATTTGCCCAGATTTCCACGGGCTAGAAGTCAAATGCTTGGCGTAGCCAGGCAAGATCAAGGTGTCGATGAATAAGAATTATTTTAAAACGCAAAATAATGAAAGTGTACTGATATTGTCAGAGTTTTAAACTGACAAATTATCTGAAAGCTTGCGAGAGTAAAGGTATTGGCGTCGATAAATGACCTTAGAAATATTTTAAAACGCAATACAATGAAAGTGTAGTCATAATATTGTCAGAGTTTTAAATTGACAAATTACCTGAAATTCTGTGAGAGAGAGAAAGTATGGGTATTGATGATCGAAGAATTCCTTGCCTGGCCACGCCAAGCAATTTGACTTCCAGGCCGCGGAAATCTAGGCAAATCATCTGGCAGCTCATTTCGATTTCACATATTTTTCTACTTTCTTGTAGTTTTTTTATGGGGATCTTCTATTTTTCAATGATAATACCTTGAGTCCTCCATTTTTTCATGTTGTTATTATGCGAAAATTCACGTTGAATAATATCGAAACGGCGCGTTATTCGACGACAGCGACCGATCACAGCCAGCAATCTCGCTCGACGTAACAACCACCGCAACTATACCGAGACCCGATGAGACCCAATGAGACCTTGTCTCACATTGTCAGAATGGCTGATCCGATCCCGGTACATCCTTGTCCCGGTAGGACAGTAATTGTCGCTCGTTCTTGAAATACCCGCGTCAGATATTGCGTGCTTTAACAATGGAGCACAATAGCAGGGTGTCGGGGCGAGGAGAATATTCCGAGGCACCCCATCTTCATCTATTCGTCTGTACATTTACGCCTGTAATTCTCTTTCTGTATACCCTCCACGTCCCGATTAACGGGCGAGAGTTTGGGATTCGTTATCCTGTCCATCTTCCGGCTGCTGTTTCTGTGTCCCTCGGTCTGACGCTGTCTTCCTTTGATTTCCATCTGCTTACTCTGCAGCCGGGATTAAAACTGAAAAATGACGTTTTCAACCTGCCATCGTTTCTTGTAATTTTACTTGCGACTAATAGAGACACTCTGTTTATAGTTGAGTATAGTAGTACGTTTATATTTGATTCATCAGACGTTTAGGTTCAAAAATGAAGATTAAAAACTTAAAAAATTATTTTTCTCAAATAAAATTAGATTTTAAAATATAAATCTACCGAAGGATCCGTGAAGACTTAATTCTCGCCCCCTCGGTGACATGCGATGGTCCCGTATACTTACCTGTCGAAGAGGGAGAATGGTGAACAATAATCGCATGATGGATGATTCGAACGCTTGATGGATCCATCGAGAAAAGAATTCGTGAAACGTTGATGTTACAGCAAAGTTATATTCACAATTATTGCTTAAACAATAAGTACTTTTTAATAAATTATTTAATTATTGCAAGAAATGAATTTTTAGTTCTAACTAATAGATATCAAAATATAGACAAATTTCTCACGATTAATATCTTTAATGAATACTTATTCTAAACTGTAATTGTTGTTGATATTTAAGCGAATACTAAATGCTACTATTATAGATATTTAATTAATTCGGAGATATCAATTTTAATTGCATATCGGAGTTGCAAATTGTCATTCTAATGATTTTTGAAAATATGAGAACGAACATGAGAAGCTTTAACCCTTCGACCGCGGAGCGATTTTTGCTGGAAATTTCAAGAGGCGTAGAATTTAAAAAAAATATATCAGCTTATTGGTGATGATAAGACGGAATTTTTTTATATTTACAGTTTATTCATGGAATGTTTCGTTTCAAAAATAGAAATTAAAAACTTAAATGACTTTTTTTCCTGAGATTTCGTAGTGATCTGATTCTGTTGTTGTTTTCTTAAAGATAAAGAAATAACAGCCAAACAATACAATTTAAAAGAAATATCACTTTATAGCGAATGACAAAATGAAACTTCTTTTATACTCACAGTTTATTCATACGACATTTAGTTTGAGAGATAAAAATTGAAAACTTAAAAGATCAATTTTCTGAGATCTCGTAGTGATCTGACCATGTTCTTGGTGTCTTAAAGAAAACAAACAACAGTTGAAGAATCAAATTTAAAAAAAAATTCCACCTTCTAGAGAATGACAAACCGAATCTTTTTTTATACTTACAGTTTATTCATACGACGTTTAATTTCAGAGATAAAAATTGAAAACTTATACGCTCTTCGCAGTCAAAGGGTTGCTTGTTGAACAAAAATTGATTCGACGAATTTAAAAATTTCGTCCGCTTTATGCATTACTCCTGACTTTGTTTCTTTATTGGATTCTGATATGTGTATATATTGACTTTCTATACGAATATATACGCCCTTCATAATATGAGTCTAATTTGCGAGGACGAATATATATGTACATCTTTCGGGGCCAAAGGCTGTTAATTCCGAACGAATTAAGCGAATTTCAATCCAAGTAATTCTTGTGTCGGTACATTTGTAAAAGGTCTTGCCCGTTACTTGGAATTAATAACAGTGCATCAATGTCGATTTAACGACGTTCGTAACTACGCAACACGGGATTGTAATTGCCCCGTAATTGAACGTAGTTCGACAGATTACAGGCCGATTTCTGAAGGGCGTCTTGGGCGCCCGAACTCGGAACGCAGTTCCTACATTTGCGTTGGTAATCTGTCAGCTCTGTGTTGCGAGTGCTGGTACCAGCATATTTAGACCTTTGATTAGGACTTGGCTTGCTCGTCAATTTGATGTTCTGAACTCCAATATAATCGCTACGGTTATCAACTGTTAATACTGGAGATAAGTGGGCTCGAAATACAGCATGGAAATTCTGTTCATGCGTCCCACCGAATACTAATGGGTTTTAATTAGTTTCATTGCTCCTTGCTCGGCTAAGCAAGGTATTTGTGGTCGTTAGGCGATATCGATCTCGATTGTGTCTCGCTGTCATGTTTGTTCTGTCCACTGTGTACCGAAAATAGTCTTTGTCTTTTGATCTTTACTCCTTGGTGAAACCTGTGGTTTTTAAAGTCTGTGTATTGAAATTGCCTTTAAATAATTCCATTTGATATGAGGCAGTTTTGGTTTAGAAGTGGGGTCGGTTTTTAAAGAAATCAAAATACCTTTTAGGTCGACTTTTAAATTCGCCATAGGCGGAAAAGGGCACTCTGGAATAAAAAAATAAGAAACAAGGAACTATATATATAATTTCTGTAAAAAAACCCTAAAAATTGAAGGAAACCTATAATAAATTAAGCTGTGACGTTGCTTGACTTCCTGCTGATTTGTTTCTAAACTTATATTTGACAAAAAGAGATTTTCTATAAAATTAGTGGGTAAGAGTTTGTGTTGTTTTAAATGTTATTAGATAAATCTAAGTAATTTAATATTAGATACACAAATAACTTATTTCGTGTCAACCGTACAAATTTAAACAAAATTATCGAGGCTGAAAGAAAAAAAAGAAAAGTAATTTTTTCGAAAAGTGAGTAATAGAAAATTAAAAGATTTAATCAACCAGTAAAACTACTGAAATTCTATTCTAAAATGGAAGAAATTATACTCCTACACCTTTATTTTCTAAAATCGGTAGTTTGAAGCGTTATTTCAAACAGCACTTATCTGTAAGCACTCTTGTATTTTATCTTGCAATGAGATATGAACGATAGTGGACGTTTCATAGTCAATTTTTGATGTAAAAACAACTAGTTGTCGCATTTAACACGCATTCAAAACGTTGGAATTTCAGTCGAGGGATGTCAGACGTCGGAGAATTCGAGATGACAACGGGGGAAGACAGTTTGCCGAACGCATTGGGGGTACCTAATTACAAAACAAAGGAGCAAATGCTATAGATTAGCTCATTAGCAGAACGCTTGTCTCGTAATATAATTAATTCGTCCCGTGGCAACGCCTATCGCGTGTACGTCACCGTGGTGGTGCTCAGAGATTCGCGTCTTCCAAAGACCGGCATCAGACATTGGGGAGTTGATGAAATACTTTACAGTGATTTCATCGCAAATTAAATTCTGGATATTTTTGATAAACGGACTTCGAATATAAAATTTCTTATTTTTCTATGATATATATTTCTATGATTTCTTATATTTCTATGATATATTTTTCTATGATATTCTATGGTATAATAAAGTAATTAACCTTGATGAAACATTTACTAATTGAGGTTCTGTATACATACATTTGTGGATTAATTTGTTTTATGAAGTTTTAGTGAGGAAAAAAGACATTTTTCTCTTGTATGGAAGCAATGGAAGCCTGGATCATTTAATTAGGTTTTAATCAATTAAAATTCCAATTGGAATATATTTGTTAGATCGTAGAATGTTAAATTTTACAATATCATTATCATTTTAGACAAAAAATAATGCAGTTGCATGAGACTTGTAGTAGATTAACGCTCTTTAAATTAAAAATTAACGTTTCTAAACAAATATCGTTCGTATCATTACAAAATATACTTAATTCATGGCAGAAACTTTGGAAATGTCGATATTATTTTCGCATGGAAGAATGTACTAAAAATTCTTATTTTTCAACTAAAAAACGCCTTCTCCCTGGCAGCATGTTGACCAATACTGGACAATATTCGAATAAAATTTTATTTGAATAAAAAATGACAAATAAATAATGAATGGTTATTCGACTTATTCATGATGTCAATCAATCATTATTTGCATAAAGAGCATTTCTCCCTTAACACTGATTAGTATATTCATAATTCTTGAATAACGAATAAATCTAATTTAATCTAATTTATTCATTATCATTTTATTCGTTACTCTAAATAATTTTGGGCCAATAATGCTTTACACAGGCGTCAAGGACGTTTCCTTCTTTTTAAGGCTTCACTATGCCAACGTAATTGATCGCGCAAGATCCACGCTTGATAGTTGTTTCACCCTTTTGTGAATTCCAGAGAACACTTTCGTTCGGCCTGAATTCACTAGTGTTGCGATGGAACCTAGCATTACTTGGAATCTCTTCGCTCGGAGGTCCGGGAATTCCGACATCACTTTCAATTTGTTTTGCAGTTGTCAAAAGTGAATGACGGATGCCATCGCTGCCCTAACGACTTTTACATCCGTAACAATCCCGACCTTAGAATTCGAGAGACAAGCTTCACACGCACACGCATAAACCAAGCGGGACCAGGTCGAAGCAGACTGTTTTGTTGTTGCTAGAGTAATGCTGTACAATTAGTCAGTGGTTGATGTACTTGCCTGGTGCAATTTAGTATTATTGCACCCCTTGCACAATATCCGCGCCACTCCTTTCGCGTAGCTTCCTGTCTATCTACAACCACTGAACTCTATATCCGTCAGTGGCGAGCTAAAGTTATTTAAAATAATGGATGGTACGATGATGAATAAACTCAATGTATTCGTTATTTGCGAATTGCGAATAAACTGATTAGTGGTATTAGCGATGAAGTGCTATTAGCGATTAATTGAAATAATGAAGAATGAATAAATTTGATAATCCGAGTGACGAATAAATGAATAAATTAGAATAATTAAAAATAACAAATGCATTGTTTCTCTTTTATTTTGGTAACACGAAGCATATAAGTATTTTAACTTTGTAGTTTAATTATGTACTTAAAAAATTGGTGAGACATCGTGTATTATTTTATGCGAAGCAACTATTATATTTAAATAGCGATACTTAGTAATTAGTAAGTAGTGCATACATAAAATGAATCGAACGCATTTTTGTTAGGAGACAATTCCTCTTTATTTCATTACATATATATAGAGGAACAAAAATATTAGATAGAAATCTTTTATTAATTGATGCATTTTTCACTCTTATAGCATGACAATGATTCGGTTCATTATTGTAGAACCTTCGTCCTCTAAAGAGAATTATATTATCATAATAGCACAAAAATTGTTACCAAATAGGATTCTCATCTTAATGTATCAAAGCTCCTTAATCTCATAACCTATGAATAGAAATATCGTTTTACGAATATATACACTGCTTCAAACAATTAGTGGAACACTTTTTCAAACCGTCGTAACTATGGGAGTTTTCAACCGATTGAAATGAAACTGCGTGAGGAGTACT
This sequence comes from Hylaeus volcanicus, assembly GCF_026283585.1. NCBI lineage: Eukaryota > Metazoa > Arthropoda > Insecta > Hymenoptera > Colletidae > Hylaeus > Hylaeus volcanicus. The sequence continues at coordinate 13,960,431 of NC_071980.1, forward strand.
TTTGAAGTGTCCCCTAGGCGTGTGTAAAGTTGCATTGGCGAGGGTTGACACGAAGGGGTTAATTCACCCCCTTAAAGGGGGGGCGCGTCGAAAAACGTCACTTCTGAAGGTACCAGGAGTAATGGAAAGGGTTAAAAAAATTTAAAAAACCTTTAAGGCGACTCTCCTTGATGCCCTCTACAAAATGCACCCCTTGAAATCTCTCTCGGATAAACCCATCCCCCACAACTCCCCTCCTCCTCTAAAATCCACAATTTTTGGACGACGGTCTCGATTTTGGACTCAGTGCATTCTCTGGACTCCCCTGACCCAGAAAATGCTATTACTCATACCGTGCACCCCATAGGCACCCATAGGAACAGCTCGCAAATTTTAAACCCCGTTCGTAAGCCAGCACTTACACACATCGGAGGGCAATGAAATTCACCATGTTTGTTCTCGATACGTTAAGGATGAATGCCGAAAAGGTCCCGTTTCGAAAATTGTCCCCAAACTGAAGAGAGGAGGGGGGGCAGAGGTAGGGGTGGTCCACCCAAATCTGCTCCGATTTGACAACGAAAGCGTGATTCAAAAAATCTGATTTTTTGGGGATCTGTTAATAAAGCATTCGCGCGTCCGAATCCACGAACGGCGTTGACGTGGGGTTACTCGTTCACCCTGCAGATGGGCCTGAATTTGGAAGCGAGTTTTAAAAAAAATCGACATTTTCGTATTTTATTGTCATTCACGCGGGAAAAAGACACCAAAACTGTGTCAGCCCGATGCCCTGGACTGTTGGACATGTAATCCACGCAACGTGACAACGTTCCAACCCTTACACTTGGGGGTGGACCACCTCTACCTCTGCCACCTCCCCTCCTCTTTTCAGTTCGGGGGCAGTTTTCGAAACGGGACCTTTTCCACATTCATCCTTAACGTATCGAGAACAAACATGGTGAATTTCATTGCTCTCCGATGTGTGGAAGTGCTCCCTTATGAATGGGGTTAAAAATTCGCGTGCTGTTCCACCCTCCCAAGGGGTGCCTATGGGTTGCACGATATGGGTGATGGTATTTTCTGGATCATGGGAGTCCAGAGAATGCATTGAGTTCAAAATCGAGACCGTCATCCAAAAATTGTGGATTTTAGAGAGGGTGGGGGTTTGTGGGGGGGTTGTTTGTCCGAGAGGGATTTCAAGGAGTGCATTTTGTAGAGGGCATCAAGGAGAGTCGCCTTAAAGGTTTTTTAAATTTTTTTAACCCTTTCCATTACACCTGGCACCTTCAGAAGTGACGTTTCTCGACGCGCCCCCCGTTAAGGGGGTGAATTAACTCCTTCGTGTCAATCCTCGCCAATGCAACTTTACATACACCTAGGGGACACTTCAAAAGTACTCCTCACGCAGTTTCGTTTCAATCGGTTGAAAACTCCCATAGTTACGACGGTTTGAAAAAGTGTCGCACTAATTGTTTGAAGCAGTATACATATAAGAATTGCAAGTATCATAAAAGAGTTTTTGGTTCTCTCAATTCTTTTTTTTTAGAGATTCTATCTCAAGATTTGATGAATCCCGAATACCATTTATTATTTTTCTTGTTCTAACGTATCAACAGGAAGGAAATAGTTGTCTTTTAAGACAATTACGTTCAATTCAGCTACTGAATTTATTTTTAAATTTTTGCTGTCATATGAGGTACGTTTTCTTAAATATCAAGCGAAAGTACTTGAGTTAATAATATGAACTTTCGAAAGTCGTTAGAATGCACATGGTACAAAATGGTTGACGATTTCGTTAGAGTTAATATTAACGACACTTCTTTCTTTGCCGCTTCGTTTCATCCGATATTGCTTCGTCGTCGGAGGTTCCGCAGAATGCGTTTCCCAGCAAGTTCTATTAGTTTATGAACGATTAAATTTCATCAGATATCCATTACAGGATGTAATTATGCCGTGAAAAGCACTCCAGTTATCTAATATCGCCTTTGAAACGTCATTTCATTAAATTATGGATGAAACTTTGAAGTTTAAACTGCATCGCCCTGAGACACTTTACATCACTTGGAAAATTTCTGTTTCATGAGAAGAACCAACTATCGCGGATAGTTATACGATCTTGAACCGCGTGGTAACGATTCTGCGAAATTTGTTGAACATCTCTTTATGAACATGTATTATTTACATGTTCATATGCTTTTATATTGGTAATGTCTTTAGACGAACACATTACAAGTAAATTTTAATCGTATATAATTATTTACCTAGACATATCTAGGCGATCATTTTTTTATCAATTACAACAGTATCATGTTCTTTTTTTATGTTTTTTTTCCTTGTAATAAAATTCCTGAAGATAAGTCGAACAGTAAGTTATGTGAAAGAATGAATTATACTTAAATAAAGTTAACAAAATATGACAAATACATTTCGACATTGACTTCTTGAAGACTCATTCATGCTTTTTCAATTATGTCTATCTCTTAAACCATCGCATCAGCAGCATACACATTTCAAACTATGCTACTGTATTTGTTATATTTTGTTAACTTTATTTAAGTATAATTCATTCATTCACATAACTTACTGTTCGACTTATCTTCAGGAATTTTATTACAAGGAAAAGAAAACAAAAAAAAGAAAGAACATAATATTGTAATTGATATAAAAAGAAAATGATATGTCTAGATAAATAATTGTATACGATTAAAATTTTCTTGTAATGTGTTCGTCTAAAGACATTTACAACATAAAAGCATACATGTAAATAATACGAAGTAAATATATAATAAATATGTACATATGTTATTTCAAACTCTACTTGCGACTTGCAAACGATACAATATCACAAATATTCTCTCCACTCCAATAGTTTCCATCTACATCTAATTATTTAAACACACTAACAATAAAGTTTTCTATTTCACTGTACCTGTTTACCATAAGGATTATCAATCTTATTTCCAATTACATCATCAGAGGATAGCTCTCGTTTCAAAGCTGATCTTTTTCCCCGTACCGATTGTTTGTATCCTCAGACGAAATCCACAGCTTATTCCAGTTTCCAGAATCACCCTGTACATCCCATAATGGCGCCATTTACTTTATACTCCGGAATAGGAGCCGGACAGTTAACAAAAACATTCTTAACCAAACTGGTAGCCGAAATTACCGTGCAGTTACCAGCCCCGTTACATTAAGTTGAATATTAAGCGAGCGTCCTCGAACAAAACGGTCGTCGTACGGTTCGTAAAATGCAAAATAAAATCCCTTAATTGCAGGGCGTTAACAAAAAGGATAACCTAACCACCATTTATCCGTCTCCGGCGTTTGTTTTCTCACGGATCTTCGGCAAACAGACTCGGCCACGGTGTTCCCGGAGCCCAGGCGTTAACGTTTACGTTAACGTGGGGGTGGCTCAGGTATTCCGCCGGTGCTTTTTTAAGTCCGAACATTAAAAACATCGTTAGCCCGTTCCTGGATGGGGGACGACGCGCGGGTGGGAAACGGTCGGTTGAGAATGTAATTAAGTGCAGTCCAAGATTTAGTGCTTCTGCCTTGGAGGAGTCTCGGCTCCTTGAGGAGACTCGAGTGTCCTTTTAAGGGTCGGGTTATGAATTTAGCGAAGCACGCGCGATGATAGGAATTATTCGGCGAACTTTCTCCCCTCTCCAGCTCGTTTCCCTCTCCTACGACTTTCATTTTCTCGCCGACGAAAATTTATCAGCGTGCGGCAGAGTGAGAAAGGAGGATCCACCTACGAGAATCCGTAGTTGCCTCGTTAGCGATGTCTGTCAGAACTTGCCGACGCTTTTAGCTGACGTTCAGCGCTGATGCTAACCGCTCGCCGCCCCAATTTGGAGAAACAAACGACCTGCGCCGGGTGTTGAACTCCTCGAGCGAAAATCTCAGGCTTTTTCATCTGTGTTTAATGTTTAACGTCCTACCGAATACCCGGGCGACATCGAAATCGTTTTGCTCTGGAGAATGATGTCTGCTCGGGGTGTTATCGTTTGAATACAATCGTCACCGTTACGGATTGGATACTATACGATGATGATGGTTTTTACTGACGTTCAGGACTGTAATATTAACTACTCGATGTTTATGTTAAAATTCGAGGTTCGGAATATATGAATTCATTTATTGTTGAGATGTTATAGGGTTTTTCTATGAATATATTTGATTTTCTCTACTAACATTTTACATGCTTACATTGGAGAGTCTCCATTACAACTAACTGGGTATTTCATGTTCGAGTGTTACAGCTGTTTACCGGGCGTTTTTTATACATACTTGCTCAACTTGTTCAGTGGCGCTCATTAATACACTCTTATTGGAAAGCTAGATTTATTCATTTTTTAACAGTTTAAATTTCAAGAAACAAATGGCATGTGCTAGGTGCTGAACTCCCTGCATGTATATGCATATTACAGTTTATTATTCTAATAACGTCTAAGATAATTATGCTATTTTGTATTATGATTAGACTGCGGACCTTTATGCAAAATAAAATCTTCGCGAAAGTGCCTACAAAAATTCAACCTAAATAGGAAATTATTTTATTTTGCAAATATTATAACATGAACTTTACTTTCAATCTTTTTTATATTCTTGCATATTCAAATTTCCTATAAATGCATAAAGATCCACAGTCTAATTATGATGAAAACCACATAAGCTTCTTCATTATAATAGAAATTATATATCCTGCTTCATATTCAAAATCTGATACGCTAAGAATATATTTAATGTTCTACATGTATACATAATTTACCTGACAAAATCAATCATAATTTTCATATTATTTTCACTCCTGCATTTTATTATTTTTTACACCGAGAACTTATTTGTCAGCATCTCCACTTTATTAAATATATATTAAATACTTCAACGCAAATTCGAAGAATCTAATTTAATTTTCCTGTACGTACGTTCATTATTGTTAACGAAGATTGCAACGATAAGAATTCGTCAGAGGAAAAGATAATCGAGTTTATGGTTTAAGCGTCGTAAAGTTTAGTCTAGAGCTAGGAATTTCGGAGCAGGCTAACCATTTTCGTCGGAATATCGAATTAGTTTCGCGATAAAAAGCGACGAGTGGCGCGTCCAGTCGTGCAGTTAATTCTCGCGAAAATTCTGAAGAAGATACACTTTAATTCCCTGCTTTGCATTTAGTAGTCTACCCGGAAGGTTGTGCTTCGTTGTTTTACTGCTGCACCGTAGTAACTGCAAAAAATGGCCAATCGTGGCACAGGAGTGCGCAAGTTGAATGTTAACGAATAGTACTGTCATTTCCTGAACTCCATTCATTATACAAGAATCATGGGTCTTTCTAGATCCTACATTCACGAACGATGTTTCAGGTTTCGGGAACTGAACGTTAATTATTCAACTCGGTTATGTAAAATCATTTGCAATAATTGGAAAACGTTCGGGTCTCATTTTATGTCACAATGTCTCCATCATAATATTTAATATTAAATTCACAAACGTTCGTATAATTCTCAATGATCTAGACCTCAGTGAAGTATAATGCATAGTGTTATTATTTAGCATAAAATAGAATATGCGAGACAATTTTAACGTTTCTGCAGTTAGTTATGCAGCATCATTTGCTCGAATTTAATAATATTTCTGTCTCCTTTTCGTATCAAAATATTATGTAGTATCGAAGCAATACATTCGCTGTTATTTTACAGTGTTCTCATCACAGCATTCGCGCAATATTTTGTACTGTCGGGTTCTTGAGCCATAAATAAGCAAAATAAAATCTTTGAAAAGGGATCCTGTTATCGTTCAACGTGTAATAAATATCCGATCGTAACTTAAGAAATATGACCAAAATCTGACGTCGGACCGTCCCTAGAGTTACAAATTTATTGCAACCGTGATGAAATTTTCCGCTGTAGAACCCGTAACATATGTTTGCCCGTCAAATATACGACGCATCATCTTTCTCTGCTAAATCATATCTGAATGTTAAAATCGATAACGTAACACGAATTTTATTTCGCTTGCTCGAAATTTTTAGGGATCGCATGGGATTAGGGATATTTGTCCACGCTTAAGAAATTGTACTAGAACTTACAAGAGAATTATTTGGTAAATGTTGTAAATAGTGGGTTATTTTATTGAATTTTCTCAGAAAAAATCAGACAGAATATGTCGATATTTTTATTTACTATTAGTACTAAGCTTTTTATATTGACCGCTGCAAATCAATTTTCCTTTGTGGTTTTACAAACTTATTACATTTACGTACATCGATACGTAATAATTAAACTGCGGATGTTTATATTTATGGCAAATGGAGAATATAGGTATGAGAATGTACCCAAATGCAAAAATATATAAAATATTAACAATAAAGAAAATATTACACTGTTTAGAATATAAGAGGCACTTTTCTTTCAACTTTAACTCATTGTCAATATATATAAAAACATGAATTTGCATAAATATCCGCAGTATAGTTATACATGGTCTGTGGATATTTATGAACCTATGAGAAGTGCAACAATACAAAAATATTCAAGAATGTGTACAAATGCATATATAATGTGAAAAATAAAATACACGTTGTACCATTTACAAAACAAAACATGAATTTGCATAAATGTCTACAGCCTAATTATAGGAAGAGTCGTGAAGTTAAATAACGATGTTTATGCGAAATAACGTCTTTGCAAATGTACTTACAAAAATTGAACTTAAATAGAAGTTTATTTTACTCGAAAAATATGATAATATGAATTTTTATTCAATGTTTCATTATATTATTATATACTGTGTACAATTTGCAGTTTCTTGCACATTCAAATTTTCTATAAATGCATATAAATCTGCAGTCTAGTGATAACATAGCACGTAAGAAATTGCACATAAATACTTAGAAACGGTTATTATTATTGACAGGTTCAGTGTTGAAGATGAAAAATGTTTATAGAAGAAGTCTTATTTGTCTAATTTTGTTTTCTTTATTCGACGCATTCCTTCATGTAGTTCACAATATTTTTGGAAAACGGCGATCAAAAAACTATCTAAGATGGCCTACCAAACTTCTGACGTTCATGAGTCATGTTCGAACCGAACATTTGTTACTCAACCGATGTTCTGCGGCTTCTTTCCGGTATCATCGGACCAGAGGTCCCGGAGCAAAACGATTCTCCGTAAATAAAACGTATGTATCAGCACTTACACCCCTGAGCCATGAATCAACCCCGCGCTGAATCCCTGAAAGAAGAAGGGCTGCGTTATCGTTCACCGGTATAACAAATATCCAATCTCGCCCTAAGAAATACGAGTAGAGTCTGACGCGAGACGAATCTACGAGTCGCAAGTTTATCGCGACTGCTGCTCGGAGCCCCGATCGTGCTTCGAAAGTTGTAACACATGCCAGTTTTCCGGGAACATTGGGAAGTCAGCGACGCGCTGAGCCGGCCATAAATTGCGAAGAAATTCCCAAAGTGTCCTGTGTTACTGCCAGTTTCTCTCGAGGTTTTTGAGGACCAGTGATTCACTCTGTGCATCGCCAGGGATGTCAATTCCTCGATCAGTGTCGAAATATCACAATGCTAACGGGTTCATAACAGGTTCTTACTAAGCGAGCAACTGCTAGCGATGTGAGTCGCTTAGGTAATTTGTAGTATAAGAAACTAATTCTCTTGTCTTTACTATTAATTTTATTAACGTTAACTAATTTTAATATAAAAGATACAAAACTTTGTCGATGCTATTAAAGCAAAACAGTATTCGAACGCTTAAATTATTAATGAATAATGAAATACACAAATATTTTTAATTTATTCGTAACATTCAAATACATATAAAATATTCGACAACTAAGTGACAGTTCAATCTTTATGAAATAAAACATGATACATCTGTTAAGGGCAAAGGAGCGAATTCGTTAAACCTTCTGCAATCGACAGAAAATTCAGAATATTTTGAGAATAAATCAACGTTGAATGTTTTGGCTCCTCGTTCGGTTTCAAATGTAGGTCCTTCGATTCATTGACTTTTTATACTAGTCATTATCCATATATAACGACAACCGTCGAATAATAAACCCAGTTCGTGATAAATCAATTTTTAAAGTTTTCATTTTTTGTTAGACTTTGATTTATTGATTCTGCAAGGTGTTCTTCAAAAATATCGGTAATAATAAGTACTGTATAACTATACGGTACTGCTATAACTCAATTTAATTATATTCTGCAATAAATAATTCAATTATTCTCTTGCTTGAACAACATGTTTTAAACTCAAATGCTCAAAACGAAGAGTAACGCGACAGTTATAGAATAGAAATATCTTTAATCAACTTTGCATAAACTATTATATCATACGTATGTGTACATATATAAACTTGGCGAATTTCTTATGTTTACATTACATAATACACCTACTCAAATAGAGAAAATTACTCCTGACATCGATATATTTCAATAATATAAAAGAAATTATATATTTTGGGCAACCTAAGGGCAGGGATCTGTAAGTTGAATTTTCTAATTATGAAATATAATCATCGACACAGTTCTCATTAATAATATAATTGCGAGTATAATTTATGTCGCGACTGATTTCGAAAGGAGTTACCTGTATTCCATTTAGCAGCATCGGTGGACGTTTCTGTCGCCGCGGAAACTCTTCTCTTCCTACCGTTTCTGAAGCTCGAACAAGAAGAAGAGGTTTGCTGCTCTGGCATTTGGTACTATACGGAGAACCGTGGGAGCCGAGCAACCCGCACAAAATAATTAGCCCGGGAATAATTCGCGAGAATATCTACGGGACTGAAAGTGTTGGCGCGGTGAATAAAATGTTCGCCTGAATACGCGTCGTTGTCCCGAATGCGTGAGGAAATTTGTGAGGAATCTATTACGTAATTCTAAAAATTTACAATTGGCGCGAGTGTCGACTTCCTAGTTACATTTCGAGGTCGTAAATGCATATTTTAGCGATACAAGGAAATCAAAATCTGTTTTGATAGGATTGTAAGTAGAAAATAATAAATAACTTTTTAATTGCTGTTTATTTAAATGTGCTCAAGTTAAAGAAAACACAAAACTTAGCGTCTGTTGGTAATTCTATAAGATTTCCTACTTTTTTATTTAATTTTTATACTTATTTATTAAGTGTAGGTAATTATTGGTAAATGAATTGTGAAATAAATTCAACGCGGAAGCTGAATTAAGAAGCCAATTAATTTACCAATGTAAAAGTTAAGTATGAGTGTTCTATGTAGGGGATGGTTAGAAAATGAGTGTTTTACTAGTATCTACGTATATATATATATATATATATATATAAGAAAACAAGGAAATTTTTGTGATAAATATTGATTCAAAGAAAAGTTGGCAAAAATAAGTAAGCTTGAGATTGTGCCATTTCAAACTTCTCTATTAAACATTATACACATATGTATTTTACTTAAAATGCTTATAGTACTTTAATTTAAAAATTAAATTAAAGACATATGTAAACAAGAATTATTACAGAAAAGAATTTTTAGACTTTGCAAGCAATTCATACGATACTCAATAATATTATGTAAATAATTTCACATAAGCGTTTCAAACCATTATTTGTTATGCTTCAGACTACATTAACCTTATGCAGGTGAAAACACATCAAGAAATCTGCGAATATATTTGTAGAAAATGTTAATAATTAAAAAATTGTCAGCCAAGATACTTTGTAGATGAATTCTCAGTGGCTTTGAGCGATCAATGGATTATGATTTGACTGTAGCAACGTTGTACTCTAATGGACGTAGGTTGCCAAGATTCCAATTTGAGGAAACAGAGTAACTGAACTCTGGAGATTACATTAATGCCGTTAGCTTTAGTAGAAACTCGCAGTAGTAATTAATGATGTAACAAGTCTAATCATATTTTGAAGTCCAATAGGGCTCGAAATATATAAACGACCTGTTTATTCAAAGATATACCGAGTTTGAATGAGGTTAGTTTGGAGGATTACAGTGGAATTAGGATAGATCTAATAAAGTCCAAGGCAGTTCGCATATCTTAAGAGCAGATAGTAGAACATCCAACTACACTTTGGGTTTAACATTGATCTTAATGTCAATGATAAACTGCTATGGTTTCCTTCCGAGTATTCTTGGAGCATTATGAACATAGAATGGTATTTATGAAGAACCCAAGGGAATTTATATCACTACAGGCTAGCAACGCAAAGATGTTATGCGTGTAAGTTTGAAAGCTCTAATATCCATAACTTTACGTTTCTAAAAAGCCATTGTTATTTAAAATAATGACTAATGCACAGTTGGTAGGCGATTTTGTAACATTAATGGCAGAATTTTATTTTAATTAATTCGTAATATGGCACAACCATCACTAGACTATGGATATTTATGCAAATTCATATTTTCGTATATAGAAATGAAAACCGGAATTATAAAGTAAAGAATGTTTTTGTTTTGACTTTGATATGTTGTAACGTGTATCTTATTTTGTATAAATCTGTAAGTACTATCCAAGCTATCAATGACCAGACATTAGTATTACAGTCTCAAATTTTTCTATTGGCATTTTTTTGAGTAGACCGAATAACCTGATAAACTGTCGACGATATAGGTTCTTACTAATACATTCGCTCACTTCGAAGATATAAAAAGGCATTCTAATAACATTTTTATCTCGGTATTAAAAACTATTGCGAGTGTTTAAAACATGCATATGCATACAGCTTGAAATATCTCGTGATGTATTTATTTTTTACACAGTATTTAGTAGAATAAATTTACATAAAGAGAAGTGTAAAAAGAATACGACTATAAAAGATTGCTATAGTAATATTATAACAGGAAATTTTATTAATTTTTTATACTAAATAATGTTTTCTGCTCGTTTAAATCTTTTCAATTCAAGTCAACTAATCCTTTGCAATTCAAGAATTTATATAATATAAAGAACTAGCGATTTCAAAGCAATTTCGTTGTTTCCCACAAAAATTTATAAATGCTTACAATGTACTTTTTACTTGTGTAACTTCATTAATTAAATTATTAAATACTTGAAGAATGTAAGTATAAGTGTAAACGGTGAAATTACGTAACCATAAATAAACCTTGCAACCGATTGTGAATTGTGGTACCTGTGACGTATGACGTCGCAGCGTCGCCACTGGAGTGCAAAGGGTTAACAGGTTAATACAGTTAAAGTAAATCAATTGCCGAAATCAGACTTCTCGTTACCCTTGCACGGCGTTCCGTCAGGAATTAATTTTAAGCTGCGTTGCTACACAGAAACATCCACTACGCGATCACACGCTAAGTAACGTTAATTGCCAAAGTTAAATGCGATCAACTTAATTAAACAAAGTTACATCAGCTGCGCGTGGTTCAGGGTGTAATTTATTCCCATCGTAATGAATCATTGCGCGTTTAAAACTTTTAGATTTGAGGATTGTGCGGCGCTCGATTAAGCACCTTATTTATAAACGGGACTGTTTGCATCTGTAATTTATATGCATATTGTTGCGTGGTATTATTTACTTTTGTCAATAGTTTCGTGTAATTGGATGTGAGGATTTATTATAATCTATCGTGCGACAGTTATGCAATAGTTTAATGCCAAGCGATACTAACGTTGCATGAGGAATTTATTAAATTTATTCGAGGAGTCAAGTGTAATGGGAAAATAGTACTTGAATTTTCTATTTAAGAATAGTATTGATTTTATTGTATATATTTAATGAAGTATATTTTGACAAATTTATTCTCCTGTTTCGTATAATGGACTAAGGTTTGAAGAAATTTTTGTACATTTATTTATTTATGTTAAAGTATTTATTTCTAAAATTTCTGCGTATTAATAATCTTCTTATTAACTACATTGTTTGGTCTTTCGGAAAGTTTTCTTGCTGTCCTTCTTTGCTAATAGAGATTCAAATATTGTCAAATAATAATTGTAGTTAATATTTCTGCAAATTAAGTAAGTGATGCATAAATTTAGCCTTATCCCATAATAATAATTACTTTTTTTATCAATTTATTTTTTTGTATTAATTACGGAAACTCACCTAATTCTTCAAGTTATAATTTTTGTTTCATATATTTATTTCACACTTTATTTCGTATAACTTGGTTATACGTGGTTATTTTATAGAATAACTAACTAGTACTAGAATTAATACTCTAACTAAAGTATTAAATAACAAAACTATTCTATAATTTAACTATTTCGAATCAGGATTTTATGAAACGACTACTTATTTCATGGAATACTGGAATGATACAATTTAAAGGTAAAGGTAAAGGTTCAATTGTTGCACTGGTTGCAGAAATACCTAAACATGGACCTGTTTAGAATAATCAAGAGGATTACGAAATTTCGCAGACAACCGAAAACAGTGAATGACTGACGCAATAGCAAACGAAATCGGGAGACTTTTCGTTGCAACCCCCACAGGTTAGCTCGAGGACGAGCAAGGGCGTCTCGATGCACCAAAAGCGTCGGCGCGGCGTCGCGTCTCGAGCGGAACAACAAAGTAACGAGGCTGTTTTCGCGACCCAGTTGCAGCGATTTATGCGGACACTTCTCGAATTTCTGCGAAGTCGACGTGCAACTTGCGCATCCGTGGTTAAGACGAACTGTGCTTGGCTCCGGGAAGAACGATTTCCAGGCGAAAGGAGAACCCCCGAAGGGTGAAACAGAGATGGAAAGAGATGACAGTGTCCTTTGATGATATAGGGAGCTCTGCGTCTTCTGCCTTCATCCCTTGGATTCATTGTTACAAGGAATTATTTACTAGCACTGACGCAATCCAACACGCAGTTGTGGCAAATTGATTTCTGTTTGCTACTCGGTTTCTCGGGTGTTACATTCACAGTCGAAAGTTTCTGTTTGCTTGCGCATTTTGCTTTCCGTGCGATGCTAAATACTCATTTCTGTGGCGATTTAAGAAGCCAGTCATTTTAGACATCAAATATTAGACATTTTAGACATTGCATAAATACTGTAAACTTGCTTTTTTGATATGTTGTTATGAACCACTCAGATTGTATAAATTTAAAATGTGAGCCAGTCGAGTTACAGTCGAAAAGCCGTGAAATATTCGCACTTTTTTCAGTTTTTCGCAAAATAGTCACCGAAGGAGTATCTTGACGAGAAAAGTCATTCGTACCTTATTTAAGTAGATACAATTTCCTACAATTTGAGATGTAGTAGAACTCTGTAGCTCTTTTAGTTCCAGAGATACAGTTCTGCGAAAATTGAGAAATTTTCCCAAAAAGTGGAAGTTTTAACTTTTGACATATTGACATGAATACTCATCTTACACTAAACTCATGAGAAATGAAGATGCAGCAAATTTAATTACCTTAATTTTCAGATCATAGCGGAATCTATACCTATTCTATATTCTTTTTTTTTTTTTAATTAATGAAAACCAAAAGAAGTAAAAATCCGGAATTTCGCAAATTATATAAACTAGTAACTGTTGTTCAGACTCTATCTATTCTACAGATTTTCGAGAATATGTAAAACATGATTGATTATAAAAAAAGAAGTTAATAAACTACTATTTTACACAGAAGTTGCTTAGGAAATCGATTGGTGTACGAATACACATTCTACACTCAATGTAAGTACCGACAATTTCAAACACAAAGATATATAACCATACATACGTAAACTAAAACAAATGAATTCTAAAAATTAATCAAACTTTACTTGGCTTCCAGCAATTTACAGTTTATATTGCGTCAAATAAAAAGCAGAAAAAAGCACCAAACTGCCAGTCAATCTATTCGAAATTGATTCGAATTCAAACAAATTAAAACTCAATCACAGGCGGTAACGTATAAAGCGATAGTTTAGTCAACAAGATGCCCAAGGCAGTGCCTTGGCGACTCGAGGAGCGGCAACGAGATACGACAAAGTGGAAACGCGTCATAGGGTCGGGAAACCCTATGTACAAACACATGATACATCGTTTGAGAAGAAACGCCGCGACAAACGCACACAATTGCGCGACGCTCACGCGCGACTGCGGATCGTCTGTCAAAGAGTACCAACGGTGGCCGTGTTGGCTACACGAGAACGAAGTTTGCTCGTTGCGAGTGTTGCGAATATACGAGCACGCGCTATGGGTAGAATTGGTGGTTTATAGCAAAAGTTTGTGGCATCGACGGCAGGAATTCTTTACACACGGTTGGTCGCGCTCGCTGCTCTCTCTTTCCTATCCGTTAACCACCATTTCAAACCGGTAGTAGCCTGTGGTATATAGTTGACCCCCGTGCCAGAAACTCGGGAGGGCCGCCGTGTTCTTCCTGGGAGATAAGTTTGAATTTTTCCAATCGCCACCGACACTGCGAGTAGATTTATAATAGAGGATAGTGATCAAAATCCGGCCTCCTCGTCTATGTAGGATCTCCAATTTCTTTTGTTAAGTAGTTGGTAGTAACAAGTGGCGACAAAAATAACTATTGCAAAGTAATGCCGTGAAGCTATGTAGCTTTCATTAATTTGTTATACACTATCCTCTCAATTGATAAAGTAATTGTTTCTTTAGCAAATGAAACAGTCAAATTCGAGTATGTGATTTCTTCTTTAGTATTAAACTAGCAGGCCTCGACAAGGCTTCGCCCGTGCCAAGAGCGAGTTGAATTTAGATTTTAATCTTAAAATATTTTATTTTGACAAAAGTAAGGTATCAGTTCGAAATCTCAATATTTGTATTTGAAGGTTTTGACAGTTCAACAACGTGAACGTATTTTTTGACATTTGCGTTCGACTGACAGTTCAACCACGTGAATCTCTTCGCAAATCAGTCAGTGACTGTCTTTTGTTCTCAGTACACAGACGTTTGGATCAATATTTCTGATTCATCGTATACAAATGTTGAGATTTCGAATTGAAACCTTCGAGTTACAACAAATTGAATAACATACAAACCTTCCCCGCGAAAAGATACATACATGTGCCAAGTTTCGTGTTGATCAGTCAAACAGTTTCAAAGTTTATCAATCACAAACACATAAATATACATATAAACATCCATTTATAGATAAAGAAAATGTTACCAAAAGTTTCTAAAATAATATATGTGATACAGTCAAATGCAGAGGTAAATATGGAGAACGACAATTTTATATAAAAAAATGTTTGTGTTAAAAACAGTACATTTAATATCACTTTTTCTTATCAAAATAATAACTTCATCAAAATAATTACACATCTACATTATTAATTAATTTTTGCATGTAACTAAATTAAATGGCTCAAAAATCGTGCGAATCTTTTATATTTGACCACTGTGCCAGAGACTCGCAGGTGCTACAGTGCTCCGTGGAAGGTAATTTCGAATTTTTGCGTTTTCGTTGAAACTGAATGTTAATTTTATGTGAGCAGCCAGGTGGGACCAGTGGAAAACGATGCGCAATCGCGTTGCCCATAAATGATTGAGTGTCTGTATCAGGGATTGTAACTGTTGCCTAACTCGAACGAAAAACCGGGTTACCAGCGTGAGGTTAGAGGAACCCATGGTAACCGCGAACCGACGATCCCAAACAGCATAAAGAGCTGGTTAACCCGCTTAAAGCGGGTTATAAATAATGGAGGCTGCAGATGTGGACGCCGATGCATATTTTAACGGATAAAATTATAATAATGGGGACGCTGTCCGAGATTCGTTTCCGTCTATTACGGATTTTCAAAATGCGAATTTCGTTTTGCTTGCTTAGAATGTTTGTATAGGTACAATTTACGTATCTGCGTATGAACGTATATATATATATATATATAGTCTGGACATTTTGCGTATGTTTTGCATATTTTTCATAAGTATTCAAATATTTCCGCATATTTGTATGTGCTTTGCATATTTTATTTAAATAATGATAATGCAGTAAAGTGAGAAAAGGAAGTACAAGTATATTCCATTTCTATTACATTCTGTCTCCCATATTTAGGCTAAAAGGTCTAATAAGTAAATAATACAATTTTTAAGTGAAGGTATAATAATGTTTTGAACATAAATGAATACGTTATAACTCACAAGCAGCATACAATTTATAACTAAATATCTTTTAAAAAAACAAATTGACATTGTTACTTTTTTTCTCTTTGATTAATCTTTATTGATTTACTGTCGATCATAACTATAGATCTTCAACTTCCACATTTATCTAATTACTTGTTGTTTATCAGACTCATTTATGTACATTTTATTCCTATTATATATGTAGTTATTTTTATCCAATTTATTTTTACTACAGCGATAAAAATTATGTGTTTTAACATTTGATCTTAGAAGCTGGCCAACTCAGCGCAGAAAGGCATTTTAATGGAATCTAATTGTTTCCATTAAGAGAATATCTTTTCAATCTTATTAAGAGATTATTATTTACTCGTTTAAACAAGCTAATTATTTTTGGTGCTAATTAATTTCCTTGCTAAATTTGTATTCATTAATTTTTGACAGAATGAATTTCCGCTATACGGCTTATAAATTTCGCAGCTTCTAGATAATACCGTTGGATGGCTCATTGTCAGTGCTTAATTAAAATTTCATTTACAATTGGTATTAAATATGTGAAAGCTGCTCTTACAATATGATTTTCAAATCTTTCCTAATATTTTCATGACAATCTGTATATCAAAAATGATATGAGTATATTAATAATAATTACTAAACTGCGGATCTTTATGCAAAATAAAATCTCGACAAATTGAATAGAATAAAAACCTTCTCCGTGAAAAGATACGATTTGTTTTAACAGTCAATTTAATATCACTTTTTCTTATCAAAGTAATAACTTAGATCCGTACCCACGAAAATTGAACCTAAATAGGAATTCATTTTGCTCCTTAAATAATATAATATTAACTCTACTTTGAATATGTTTTTATATTATAGCATATTTTGTGCATTTTGTAGTTTCTTACACATTTAAATTTCCTATAAATACATAAAAATCCGCAGTCTAATAATTACATTTAAATAATAATAAAGTTTGACCTTGAAAGTAAGTTGAAATAACGAAACAGAGTAATAGTGTAGAATTGGATACTTAATCTACCTTTACGTCAAAGTTTTAAGTCGATAATTTCACTTTTTATCAACTCTTAGCAATTATACAATTAGCTGTCATTTAAATGTTTTCGATAATCCCAGCTGTACTTTTTTATTTATGAAACATGTGCTTCCCTAGTATATCTAAATCTTATCTAACATTCCTTCAACCTCTCGATTAATTTAAAGCAGACATTGTACCCCTTACAAAAGCTACCAATTGTTTTCCTCGAAAATCTACTCGAACGTTTAATGAAAAATACCAACCCTCGAGAATTCGCTGTACGCCACTCGCCGAGCCGAATTTAATCTCCAAAGTGCTTTCGTCGATCACTAAAAATCAAAGATTACCACGAATAAACACCGTAAACGAAATTACCGATGGGAGAAGGCTACAGCGATGTTAATAACTGCATCGCGGATTTATCGAGCGAGAAACCGGGAACGAAATAACGTAGTAATTCCTCAGCTGAATGCATTATTAACGACGCCCTTAATTTCGTTCGAATTCGATTAATGCACGGTTCGGTTCGAGGTACGCGTGTTAGCTGTTCCTTCGCATGCGGGAAATAAAATGGGGTCCCGGAAGGGATAGCGGGAGTGGAAAGAGAGAGAGCAGAAAAAGAGAGAAATTTCTGACCGGTTTGGCGATGGAACGAAGGAGAAGGGACGGGGAGGAGGGTGAAGAGAGGAAGGGAAAACCATCGGAAAATGGAGCAGTTGAGCAGAACGAGAAAGAACGACGTGGTTCGTTAACGCTTTCATTGGAGAGCGATTCTTCACAAAGCCAATATAGCCGGAGCCCCTGTTCTCATTTACTGGCCTGTACATAGCCACTGCAATGGTTACGTTTATCCGCCGGAGACTTCTGCAGTCCGTGTGATTCGTTTAAGTCATCAGCAACCGATCGGGATACCTTAATGGCGTTTTCACGAGACTCATCCTTCCTGCTAGAAGGGAATTCGGACTAGCGTATTTTCTTACTGATTGTGGGAATCGCTGATCGACGGTTATCCAAAGGTTTGCGTACACTGTCGGTCATAAATAGGATACGAATATTTATACAATCTCATATTTTCACAGATACAGACAAAGAATTGAAACTTAAGGGGTAAAACCACTCTAGAGGCAGAAAAAAGACCTAAATTTGACAATTTATTTTGGGAGTGTGACAAATGGAATAGAGTATACCGTGGAGCGTCTACGGTAGCGTAGGCTCCGCAGGCGCTCCTCCGGCATACTCGCGCTCTGATTGGTCGTGAGTTTCTGTTTCTGAAATATCCCCTTAACCAAGCCTCGAACACCATTTTCGCTAAGGAAAAATTGCTTCAAATCACCACCCCACCCGCGAAGTCCTTTCAAGGACTTTCAACGTTTATGGGTCATCCTGTATATTCCTCATAACTATTATTATTGCATGAAACCTATTGGTTATAGATTGCCACTAAAAAGAGTGAAATAAAATAATTTTTTGGAAAAAAAATTTAACCGACTTCGAAAAAGGTGCAGTGAAAAGTATGAAATAATTTCTAGTCAATTTATATGAATACGCACTGGCTCTAGATAAAAGTATGGGAAAATGCAGTGAAAAGTATGAAATAATTTCTAGTTAATGTATATGAATACGCACTAGCTCTAGATAAAAGTATGGGAAAATGTAGTGAAAAGTATGAAATAATTTCTATTTTAACTCTATTATTATTCACCATCATTTGATGAATTTGGTTAAATTATTAAATACATCATATTACATGCAATGCAACTTTTTCGAAGGCGGCGCTTAATGTAAAATTTTTAACTTCGGCTTGGGTAAGTTTCCGGTTGAAGCCGGCAATATTGAATAGTGTTAATGTATATGATCTGTAAAACGGATATAATGATAGCAATAATTACAGTTCATATTTTTTGTTCCTTCGACAGATAGTTAAGCCAAATTTGGTATTTTTGACTGTAGGTAGTTGTTCGGTATCTTTGTTCGAACAGAATTTTGCCAAGTTGACAGAATTAACGTAAGATATTTTCCGGTTCACAGGCGAAGCAAATACCGATGTGTAAAGGAAACAAAGATTTTTATGTGAAACTGGTGAATCACAAGAAAGTCAAGAAGTCTCGCAGTTCGAAACAGCCAAAGCACGGAGCTTCGTAACATATTTCTCGCTCGCGTCAATGACGATTACGTGACGTATGTCAGCGGTGACGCTCTATCTGTTCCCATCTTCGGAGAACAATCTTGACGCCAAAATTTCCAGGCGTTTACGTCTCTCCACACCACGTCCCTCCCCGTGGTGGCCAACATTGTCAGAGAGACAGAAGAGAGAGAGAGACAGGCGAATCGTGTTGACGTATAACGATCTTTTTGGAATTCAGACAGTCCTCGATAATTCGCTAGAACAGTAATTTTACATTATGCGCCGCCTCCGAAAAAGTTGCATTGCATTTAATATGATGTATTTAATAATTTAACCAAATTCATCAAACGATGGTGAATAATAATGGAGTTAAAATAGAAATTATTTTATACTTTTCACTGCATTTTCCCATACTTTTATCTAGAGCTAGTGCGTATTCATATACATTAACTAGAAATTATTTCATACTTTTCACTGCACCTTTTTCGAAGTCGGTTAAATTTTTTTTCCAAAAAATTATTTTATCAGACGGTTTATTTAACACATACTGAAGAACGAAAAACAATATTTGTATTGTCATTTTCATAGAAAATGGCGGCGACAGAGCCCGTCGTTGAAAACAGCTTCTTTGAAAACACTAAAGAGACACTAAAGAAAAACTAAAGAAAATTTATAATCTATATACAATTGGCTTTGGAAGTACGTAGGGTTTTTCTTCTTAATCAATTTTTGTGAAAGTGGCGCACTTTTTAAGCAATGAATCGCCTTTTTGCCCTAAAAAAAAGTTTGCGCACTTTGACGCGCTCTATGGAGTGCAATAAATTTGTTCTCGCAAACTTTACAAAAAGTATCAACTTTTCTGCACAAATTAAAAAAAAGCAAAGTCACTACGATTTTTTTTGGCGGAGTTATGAATTTTACAAGTTACTCAATTTATGCTCAGTTTATGCTGTAATAGTTATGTAGCAACTATTATAATGGTAATGGCCATCAGGTTGAGGCGTAAGTTATGTATACAAATTCACTATAATAGAGATCTGGTTAACAGGATCCAGAAGGTTGGCAATGTAACGTAACAAAATAACGAGTAAATGTTTTTAATTAAACTCATAAATGGTTGAATATAAAGGCACAGAATTAATTTCTACACCTAATAATAATGGTTTGTAGACAGTTCACAAATATTGGTTAACGATTAGTAACCTAACCCACGACTTGCAACTGCGTGCAAATTTAATATCGGGATATACACCATCACTGAATTTGCGATACACATATAATATGCGATAATCCTACTTACTACTAACAAATATGGTGTCACGTGGTAGTGGGTGTAATTCCGAAACATCGTACATGTGTCAAATATCGTAACGACTGCATTCCACGAAATTATAGCGAAAGCATATTGCTGCGTTATTTGTTAGCGCTAATGAGCGTGAAAACAACGAGTCATGAATTTCGCTGGACGAGAGGACGCAACTGTTACACGTGGAAAATTATTTAGCCACTGTTCGATAACGGCGAACATTAATCGACCGATTTCAAATTCAACGGGTTTCAAATGATAGCGTTTAGGAATTGGTGTCGAAGTTGGCATGATTCTTGCATCTGAGAATGAGCGCAAAGATGTTGACACGCGGCGTGTGTTCTTCATCAGTTTTTGGTGGTTATTTGGAATAAGTGTTTGCACATTAATTAATATTAATTAATATTTTAACCGCCGGTATACAAGGTGGGGCAGTTTAAACAGGTCACCTGAATAACTCGCTTGTTTTTGAAGATAGGAGAAAATGCATTAGACCAAACATAATTTGGTGTTACCAATTTTTCTGTAGGTGGAGGCGTCAAGGAGATATGAAGATCAATTTTTTTTTTTCAAATGAAATGGTATGGTTATATGAAAGAATACAACTACTTTTATTTTGCGTCCTATTTATCAAATTTGACTTCGTGGTCACATGTGATATTTAATTTATATTACTTATTTCTAGACTGCGGATTTTTATGCATTTATAGGAAATTTTAATGTGCAAGAAACTACAAAATGCAAACAATGTCCAAGAATATAAAAAAGATTGAAAGTAAAATTCGTGTTATAATATTTGCAGAATAAAATAAATTCCTATTTAGGTTCAATTTTTGTAGGCACGTTCGCGAAAATTTTATTTTGCATAAAGGTCCGCAGTGTACTTATTTCATATTAATTGTATTCTCGTAGATTGTTTACGGTTTTCATACCTACAGACGACTGTGAATAGACAAAAATATTAGTATATATAATATAGACGATAATATTAGTATATATATAGTTTTAATTTTTGTTTTCTAGTTTAAGATTAAAGTGTGTATTTTATTTGCTAATCATTTTGGATGGGGTTCGAATCCATTCACGAGCAATTATAACTTCTCGTATGACGAAGCATCGGCGTTATTATTGGTTGGTTGCTCTCTTGTAACCGGAGATAACGCGTACACGCGTGTCCATTATTACGCCGGCTGTGTCGTTAACAAAGAAGCCATTCGTTATGGTTAATTGGTCCTACGATAATTAATAGTGGGTCTAGCGATACCGGACGGAATTAATTTTCTGGCATAACAGTTAACGAATCGCTGATTTCTGTTCCGCGTGACGCGATCTTGTTTAGAAGTTATTGTTTGCGTTGTATTAAGTTTCAGTAAGAGAAATAATTTGCAACAACAAACTCATTAATTAGAGTTGTCGATCATCTTTTTCTGCAAAAGATAAGAATCCTTTTTTCAGCTTTTTTCGTTCTTGTTCTTTTGTTAGGGTCAAAAAGGATGCTATTCTTTTTCTAATAAAATGATGAGTTATTTGGATTCATTACACAATCAGTTATGAAAATTAGCGAAAGTCCAAATCGTTAAAGGACACTAATGTTTAAGGTTTCTGTTGTTGAACTCTTCTTAGAAAATCTTGTATATTTATTAAGTTACGAAAGAAGTTACTAACATATTGAGTTACGTAATAATTTTTGTAGTGATAGCGATTATAACTGTCACGTGTCTCCTAAAGCTATTTTCATCTTAATTCTATTTTTTACACAAAATTTGGGGCAAATTCTCTGATCCACATTTTCGATAGCAAAAAATCGCCGAACACGCAAAACACTTCTAACCTTTACGCTTCTTAAAAACAAACGAAAAATGATGTGTAGCTGTAACTGTGAACGTATTTGTTCGGGACGAATGCATCTACATAAAAAAAAAAAGAAAACGAAAATCGTCTGTAGGTATCCCGCAAAATTCAAAAAGTCACCTCACTTTTTAATCACACCTCGTATTTAAGTCGAAAAATTAGATTTTAGTCAGACAATGCCACTTTTTTTACCACTGCGAAACTCTTGGAAGAGGTCCATAAGCCAAGAACGGTGGAGAACCGCCGATGTAGATCGTTCTGGAACGGGAGCGTGGAACTTCGCTCGACGATTAAAGTAACAAAGCAAGTTCGAGCGTAAAGCGTTAATTAAATTAGACAGAGTGCAGGTAAATCCAATCGCCCGGTGGCGATTACTTAAAATTCTTCCAAGAGCGTTCCAAATACGCGCTCGATAAACCATGATTCCCATTCGAACGTCGCGGGCGCAACGCACCCGGCTTGCCCGGGTGTTCTTGTAATAGCAGGAACGTTAAACTCCGAACAGATAAAGCCGGCGCTAAACTTTCCAATGTTCTTCGTTAAAGAAACGGAAATGGCGTGGCGCGTCTGGTTAAAAACTTTTTACGGCCATTGTAGATCCACTTTCTACGACTGTACGTGACGTTTTTGCGCGGACGGCTTTCGAAGTTCGACTCTTTACGAGACGACCGCCGTCGACGAGCGTTTCCGTCGGCTTTACCCGAGGCGCTGGATGGACCGTGATTGCGCCGATCGTTCCTCGATTGATCAATCAGGATGTCCATTCAACGAATCGTGTTCCCGTTCCCGCAGTTTCCTGCCAAATCATAACTTTCCGATTCTCCGGTGCCCACGAGCTTTTCAAAATGTTTTTACAAGTACTCCGTGCAAATCGTGCCGATCAAGGAAACGGAAGCGCTTCCGTGCCGGAGTTTTAGTCGGTTACGCACCGCGTTGTTTCGTATTCCACGGTCTCTTTTCTCTAGGACGTTTGGCTTTACACAACAATATGCGACACTTAGCGTATGTTTTTTATATTTACTCACGGATGTTTAAAAATTAATGTATGATACATTGTAAATCGTCTACGAGAGCTATAATTGCAGTTTCTCATATACAGTCAAACCAGTTTTTGTGCGATAGATAGGAACAGCATAATAAAACGCGCAAAAAATATTTAAAAACTTTATAAATAGCTATAACAAATAATTTTTCGTACCGTATTAAATGAAATTTTTTTTTATTCGCTGTAGAGGGACCACATAAATAGTTTTACATAGGAATAGTCATTTTAAGGAAGCAATTATGTGTAAGAATAAAATAGAAATCATAAAAAAATATATCTAAATAGAAAAAATAATTAATTTACCTTTAATCTCACTTAAAAGTTATACCTTTCTTAATGGCCAACAAATGTATATGCATTAACTCAGTTTACTCTAAAGTTAATATAACACATACTGGAAGTTATTTCACGGAATTTTGTTTACTTATTTCGGCACAATTTGTATTTAACAAACAAAAAACTTTGGCATTAAGAAATGATGAAACTTTTGCATAATTTTGTATCCTGTTTTTTTCTTGTTCTTGCGCCGTAAATGTTTCCATCCAGAATTCTCATCTCTATCGAAAGTAACGAGGTGCAGTAGCCATAATCGAAGTTGCATCGATACAAGAGGGTCCCTCTATCGTGATCTATATTCTCGTCGATGGCGTTACGTTACATCACGCTGCGTTCTGATATAGAACAGCTTCGGCTGTAACATTATTCATAAGTAGAGGACTATGCACACTTCATAAACATGAGACCCAAGCAGTCATAGTCCTCGTTCCCTTGCTCTTCGTCGTTTCGCTTGCTCGGCCTGGATATGTCCATGATATCGACGTTCTGGCAATAGAATGGGACGAAAAGAGACGGCTGATAGCAAGGAGATCGATGATAACACTGTGCGAATGTCGACTGCTGCAGGCGATATACCTAGACAATAGGAAAATCACGGGCATCCATTGTGTCATGCGTTCGAAGAGTTTACAGTCGATCACGTTCCCAACGAGGAATAGCTGTGTCTTCTGCTTAAGGAATAATGTGTAGGAGTAGTGTGTTCCAGAATGCTGTTAATCGTGGTTGAGTGGTTGTTTTTTTTAGAGTACTATGAACAAGGTAGACTGGTTGCATAAAATTTGAGTTTTGTTGATGAATTACAGAAATTGGAATGCTAAAAGTATTACAGAGGTGAGGTACCTTTGTGATATACTGAATACAATGACTTTGAAGAGAAAATAGATCAAGTCTAAGACTTGTGAGTATTAGCAATCTTCAGACATTGATATGTAAGTTAAAGTGGACTCACCTAAATCTTTATAGGTTGAACAATCATTTAGTAGAGTCACGACTAAATCTTCTTTAATGAAGGCAACATTTTTCACACAAACTATGACTGTTTAGCATTTAATAACACATCAGATAGAAATCTTACAATGTAACAACTAGTAACTCATTGTTATAGTATAATACATTATAAAACAACGTTAACCCATTCACTACCAACTACGAGAAGTCCCATAGTTCAAATTGGTTGCAATTCCTCAAGGGATAAGTGTATAGCATTTTTAGCCACAAATTATTGCAAAAGAAGTTTGTAAATTTTATTTTTAAGACAACGAATGTAATATCAATTTTTATTGTCAAAATAATAACCTAGATTACACATCTGTATTAAATCTTGTCGACCAAGGCAAAACGCTTTAAATTTGCTTGACAGTGAATGAGTTAATAGCATTGCCTTAATCACTGAAGAAGGATTTCAGTAGACAAGAGGATAGAGTGAGGGGAAACGATGGTGATACATTCATGTAGTGATGCATATACATGTATAATGTATCTACTATGTAGGCTACTATATACGTAGATGTATAGTTGTATTTACTGTGTAAGCTACTATATACATAGATGTATAGTATATCTACTATGTAAGCTACTATATACATAGATGTATAGTTGTATTTACTATGTAGACTACTATGCATATATATAGATGTATATCTACTATGTAGGCTACTATACACATAGATATACAGGGTGTTCCAAAACTCGCGTAGGAGTCGGAAATGAAGGATAGCTGAGACGATTCTGAACAATAATTTCCTTTGCAAAAATGTCGGATGTGGCTTTGTTTTTGAATTATTAATGAAAAACACCGACCAATCACAACGCCCGATAAGCGCGCGCTCAGTCTGCTACACGGCGACCTAGCGTAACCAGCCAATCCCAGTTCAAGCTTATGCGCTCGCTGCTGAGCGCACGCTAATCGGACGCTGTGATTAGTCGGTGTTTTTCGTTAATAATTCAAAAATGAAACCCCCACCGACATTTTTGAAAAGGAAATTGTTGTTCAGAATCGTCTCAACCAACCGTACTGCCCATTTCCGACTCCTACGCGAGTTTTGAGACACTCTGTATAATATATCTACTATGAACGCTACTATATACATAGACGTATAGTACATCTACTATAAATATGTACATTGAACAGCATTGCTCCAACGCCAACTAACAGAATTTCCGTCTCCATTCACTCAGCTACCAACTGACTCAAGCATCGTTCGTAATCAATACCCGCAACCCTTTACGTAAAAACGGCATTTCTCTCCCCTCGAATACCTAAAAACGAGCAATAGAAAAGCTCTCTATTATCATTCCGCCAAGTATCACGAGCGTTTCTGAATTGGCCCGTTCCAAGAAAGCTTCTCGTCGACATCGAACATTCCTGACACCGGCTGAATGAAGCATGGAAATGCAAAACACCGTATCTACGCTATCGCCACGGGGAGTTGATAAGCGAGGACTATAAAAATTTATCGGCAGGCTATTTTTATCTATTTAAATGCGTTGAAGCGGGTAGCTACAGCACAATATCAGTCGTTCCCGATATTTCAAGCACTCCTCTTCAACAAAGCAAACCGTGAATGCACTCGAGTCCCATCTTTCAGCCTACGAACTTTATTGTACTCCCGCTCATAACACAGGGACTCCGTCGAGTGTTTTCCATTGTCCACTCGTGACCGCCATTTATTCGTGCCCTTCACCTCTAGCTACCGATCCCTTCTACAATAACAAGTCCATTGTCTTCGCGCTTTTATTAAATCTACCGTCGCGGGACCAGACTTTAAATCTATATTAGCTCCGCGTTACACCGAGGAAACATCGCGTGTAATGTCGGTGGACATACGATATATTTCCCATGAGATTCATGGCGGAAGTGTTCCCTACGAGCGGCTCTGTGCGCTTCGCTGGAGAAGAATTATTCAAATCCCATGCCAGACTCAGAATTAAGAAGAGTCGAGTACCTCTTCGTTTTTCTTTTCGCGAAAATTAGCTGCAGGTGTTTAACAGAAACACCTCGAGCTCAATTCGCACTCGATTACTTTTGCACTCGATGCTAGAGACTTTGTTTCAACTGAAACATGCAGATTGTGCATATTGCAGTTTGTGCGAAAATTGGGAAGGTTTTAGAAAGAGTGTATTCTAGTCTGAAACGCGATTTGACACTTCAATTTTGATACTTTTTAAGTTAATGAACCGTTTGTAGCAAAAATTGCAATACGTATTTATTCATATTTCAACTGCATTTATCATTTTTTTCATCGGAAAGTAGTTAAAATTAGCGGTGTCATTAATTGCTTTTATTGAAACTGATTTATGGTAGCCATGATTATGACCAATTTACTACCTGAAATCACAACAAGTCCGGTGTATTTTCAATTAGTATGAGTTTGAGTATGTCTGAAACTAGAATAAAAGAAAACAGTAAATAATTTTAAAAAATGGCGTCAAAACGGAAGGTTTTTTTATGTATTGAGTCGCATCACGCAGTTAGATTTAATTGAAAATTCATAGACTGGAAACTCGATATACCTAAGTGCTGCCCCAAGATGAAATATAAAACTTCAAACGCATATTTTTAGGAACAACTGCAAATTCGTATCCAGCATAGTTACTGGAATTTTCTTCTCGCTCCACAATTTTATCTGACATTCATCAGGCAAGAAATGATACTTCTGGTTCGCACGATTGCTCTTTAAAATAATAATTGGAATTTTCAAAAACCTTTACATGTTTCCATAGCGAGTGTACTATAGAAAATTAAATCTTCTTTATTTCAGTTCCAAGTCGAACCATTTTGAGGTTATTCTGCACACCGATTTGGCGCGCGGTCAAAAAGATTCCGCGTAAATTAGTCCTGGCGCCGCCATTAAAAAGAATCTTGAAAACAAATATTTGTATGTACTTCAAAATTTGTGCAATAAATGCATTTTTTAACAGATTTCTTATACGTTTCATAATTTCTGCGAAATAAATTCACGAAACGAGACGATTTTGTACAGTGTCAAAGCAGGTCAAGCTTTTTAAACACAACGACTCTTGTAGATAACAATTTATACTTTTGTATATTTATAGATGACAATTATACATACTTCAGTTCTCTATTTCCTTAATCGTAAGAAAATGTCTTTTTTTTCTTATATTTTGTTTGAGTTCTAAAAGCATTTTTGCAACACAAAAATGTTAATGCTACCAGAATTACGAATTTTTAGTATAGAGAAAGATTAACAAGAATGGATTCAATTTCAAAAGCAATTAGAGTAATTATTTAAGAGCATATGTTGAATAGATCAAGTAAGTTTTGTAAACATGTACTAAAGAACACTTACGAAAGTAGAACATTACAAAAAAAAGTACAATATCAATTTGGATTTATCTATGTATATGTTATTAATTGCGTATTTATTCTTATAGTTTTAAGCACCATAAAATTCTTAATTAGATCTTTTATATCTACAGTATCCATAATATCATTTGCATTTTCTACCCATTTTCTGTTAATAAATCAGTAAATCGTAACTCCGACATTTTTTATCACGAACAACTTTGTGTTAATTTTAGTTAAATTTTCCTTTTGGCCATATTCTGTTTTGTGTTTTATTTTAAATTGCCAGTCATATGAACAAGCGCCTTTGTGCGAGGCACAATCTGCCCATTGTTTACATTATTTCGACGTAGTTATTTTGCAAAATGTTTTATATAATGGCCAGGAAATAAATAAGCGAGTAACAGCAGTGACGAAGGTGCATATAATTTCGAACCATTTAGAGCTTTTAAAGAAGAGCCTAGATGGTTTGAGGTTCCAAGGAATGTGATACCACAGAACTAATTGTATTAAACAAAATTATGTAATTCAGCTGCCAATAACATTTGGGATCCACAGAATTTATTTGATTAATTTCGTTGAAAAAAAGAGTCGAACAATATTACTTCTTTTTCATTTTGTATTCTATATACATATACACATGTATATTGGGAGCCTAGAACCTCATAAGATAACCAACTTATGAATATATGTTTTCAAAATTAGACATATGAGACATTCAATCCGAATATCGAGAGATAACCTATATTGTGTTACATCAATTTTAGCTTTAGCAGTCTATTTGCGATTTCATGTGTTACATAGAACTCATCGTTATAGTATAATATATTATAAAAAAACGTTAACCCATTCACTACCAACTACGGGATGTCTCGTACTTCAAATTGATTGCAATTACTCAAGGAACAAATATATGGATTTTTAAGTCACAAATTATTGTAAAAGAAGATTGTAAATTTTCTTCTTAAAGCAACACATTTAATATCAATTTTTATTATCAAAATAATAACCTAGATTACACATCTGTATTGAATCTTTAAAGGCGAAACGCTTTAAATCTGCCTGGCAGTGAATGAGTTAAACGAGTTTTCGATTCGAAATTCAAACATATAGAATTACATACAATAAAACTGTATTCATTTCATTTCATCTTAAATATTATGCAAACTGTGGTGCTAACCACTACTTTATGAAAATTCTCTTATCCAAACACTTTCTTTATATCTAAAAAATTGCAACTGTATAGAAAAGTTTTTCATATAGAAATGGTCACATTCATAATTATAGTTTTGGGAAAAACGGATTTAAAGTTGCAGATATAGTTTACACCTAATAAAAAAGTCTTAATAAATATGTCTTTAACTTCGAGAAAACTTATCGAATCACTCGATAAATCTTTATTACGAGAAAGTGACGATGATGGTACAATAGGCTATTCTAGTGATGATAATGGAATTGACACTGGTCATCAAAGTGACAAAAAAAGAAAATAAAAAACAAGATTTTCAATCTTAAAATCCAAATTTTATCAAATACTTTCGTCTCCCAATTATAATAGTTCACATAACGAAGGTTCTACATCATATCGCGGTGGATTTTATACTTCATAGATCAATTTCCACCTCGCAAGAAACAAAGAATAGTTAAGCTTAATCTCCGCTATTTACTTGATGGCGGAAAGAGTTTTCACAGTTTTACAGAATCATTTCAGAAAAAGTATTGTATCAACGTGCGTTCGGCGGAAATTTCGTGAAAAAACGGGCTAGGTAGCTGGACGAGCAGCCAACGGCCTTACACGAATTACTTTCTTCGGTGGGATTTCGCTTAAGCCAGGAAAATTTATTTGAACTCTTCACGCGGCAGGCTACAAGGCCCGTATGCCGCAGGATGCGGCTATAATTTTGAGAAACGCCTCCCACCGGTTACGCCGACAATTCCCGGCGTAATGTCCTCGACAATTCATTCCTAAATGGCCTGAACGGCAATTCTTAGTCGGCGTTGCACAAATCTTACGTGCACACAGGCCGGGGATATACGTTCGTGTCGCGGATACGTTTCCACCTGCTAATACACCATTTTATGGGGCCCCTTATATGTTTCGCCTCTAAAAAGAGACTTTTTCGACAGGGTGTGCTGTTTTCTCTTTTCTATGAATACACGGTTACGTGCTTATTGTTATTTGAGAAGCTTGTATGCAGAGGTTATATCTAGTCAAGTATGTCAGAAAATCAATGTTCTAGTTTTTATATTGTCGTTAACCCTTTTACATGCAAATAAAACGGAACTTGATGTGTTCAAAAAATACTATTTAATTTCGCTCAACTAAACAGTGATGTGAAAGTTGAGAAAGGGTACATCTTGTTTTGAAATTTGGATTTTAAGATTGAAAATCTTTTTTTTCACTTTCTTTTGTTTGTTACTTTGATGACCAGTGTCAATCCCATTATCACCACTAGAATAGCCTATTGTACCATCATCGTCACTTTCTCGTAATAAAGATTTATCGAGTAATTCGATAAGTTTTCTCGAAGTTAAAGACACATGTATTAAGACTTTTTTATTAGGTGTAAACTATATCTGCAACTTTAAATCCGTTTTTTCCAAAACTATAATTATGAATGTGACCATTTCTATATGAAAAACTTTTCTATACAGTTGCAATTTTTTAGATATAAAAATAAAAAAAATACATATACATATATATATGTATATATACATTGTATGTATAATAATATGTAAAAATGAAAAAGTATACATATGTATACACAATATATACTAATTCTACATTTTGCACTGATTTTCTAATCGCCACCTACTCTTGTATGTAAATAGGGTACCAGTTTGCACCAGAACTGTTATTTAAGTAGAGCTTTTAAGAAATGAATCATGTTTTATTGAAAAATAATATTTGAGTTCCTGTAAATTACAGTGTACACCAGGACCAAAGAGATTAAGTAAATATTAACGTCTAGCAGATATTGGGAGAAGGTTTATTAGCCCTTGAATGCTGCAAGTTTAATTTTCTCAATTTCGGAAAGCAGTAAACAGAGTGTCTCTAAAGTAAGTTAGAGGTTTCCAAAGTTTGCAAGTACATCTTTACGAAGTAAACATTACCGTGTACAAGTTAATTACCTTTACTTTATGTAGTTTGATCTCGATACTTACTTGTCATCGAAGTTTCTTTATACTGTATATTATGTATATTAAGAAATACCGTGCATATTTCATTCAAGGGGATGCAATGTTCAAAGTATGGTAAACTATTCGGTGGAAAAGTGTAGTAACAAATTGTTGTTTGTATTTCATTTTTTCTTGACGGTCTTCATTTTTCTTCGCAGAGTATATCCAAGTGTGCGTTGTGCTATGTTTTATCGGTGTACGTGCTTAACTTCTACTTTCGAGCGTGCTCCTTTTGTCCTCCGCGGTGAAAAGCAAAATGGGATTGGAAATGTAAAAATTGTTAATAATTTTGCAGCAGTTGGCGATCGGCAATATAATAAAAGATTTTTTCGAGATCTCGACGAGAATTTAAAATAATCTTGATCTCGTCCAAATCTCGATATGCTGAATCTCGATATCGATCTCGAATGTTAAAAATAATTTTGATCTCGTATCACATCTCGAAATCGAGACGAGATCAAGACGAGATCGAGATTTATCTCGTCTCATGCGCATCACTATTTCATATTCTCTCCAAATTTTAAAAAACAATTCTTATTTGAAAAGTTAGATAGAAAAGATAAACATGAAATAGAAAAAAAAAACAAATATTGGGTGAAGAAAAGAGAAATAAAATAAGGAAACTGAGAAATTGATAAACCATAGAATTGTAACTGACAATTTATGTTGTTGAATTTAAGACAGTATTTATAACTTGCATTATATTGCTTATGCGTTATTTCCTCTTTTTTTGAATAAAAAAATTGTTCTTTTTTTCTATATTCTTAGTGCTTACGATATTAAAGAAATTTAAAAATTACCAAAGTTCTAGTCATTTATATCACAGGCCATTCTGTTAGGTTGATTGAACACGAATCTTCTAACGTATTTTGTTTTTTTTAAAGGTTGCTTTCTAAATATTGGATATTTCATAAATATAAAATACACTTCTGGCTACGTTCCGAACTAGGCCATTGAAAGGATATTTGCATATTTTAAACAAAAACTATTTTTCGGGACACTAAAGGGACAAATTATGTGAAATAAATTAAAGATTAAAGTTTAAAGTGTCGTATTTAATCAATTTTCTCTTAATACTTGGTTTCTTAATACACGCTATAACCACACTCATAATGGCTAGAACATAATTAATTATAATTAGTTCGGACCACCAGGGAGGTCTAAATCGCGTTAACATTTTGGCCTCATTACGTTTCATGTGACGTAAAATATTGTTCGTACCTTCTACACAAATTGAACAGGACAATAATAAATTTAACAAAATTTTGTACATACATACGTAACTAAACATACCAACTTTCAAAAGTTTATGCCAAAAAACTTGCAAAAAGATCATGAAAATTGCCTTGAAACTTGTGTTAAAAATGAATACCCCTTTAAACAATTCAACAGTATCAACAGCATTAAAACAGTTGAATCGCAAAAATTACATTTGTATTTCGTTCGAAAGTGCGCTGGTCCCAGTCGATGGTGTTGGCGCATTAAATTTAGCAACAAGTAAAGGTACAAAGCTGGGAAGCTCGTAAAACATTTACGAGAACCGCGTGGCTCAAAGGACCACTCGAATCAGACGGACTTTCCGTCGAACTTACCGAAGGTCTGACTACGAGCTTTAAACTTGATTTATTAATTCACCAGGGGTGGTACATATTTCAATGGCCAAGTCAGGGAATGGCCGCAAAGCAAAACCTGTATTCGTAGCGAGAACACGCGCACAATTTCAAATTAGTCGGAATTCGGCTCGCACGTTCAGGAAATCTGAATTACATGTACAGAATTCGCAGATGTGTGTGTTGCATTGTACCGGGTATAAATACATTTAAACTGATTGCTCGTGCGAAGATAGGTCAAAATCGTGTAACATATTTTTTCTTTATACTTTAACTGCTATTGATAGTATTATATAACAGTATGTTCTCTTGACAAGTGTAACGATATCACATTTAGAGCTTTATAGCACATGGTGGACACAACATGGGCATCATTGGGTGGGTTTTCTTTTAATTAACCGACTTCGAAAAAAAGGAGGCCACTCAATTCGATAGTTATTGTTGTTTTTTCGCTTTTTTATTTAATGTTTGTTCTGTCCGTACAGCTGAAGCATATTAATGTCGCAAAATTCCACATACCGTAAATTCTCTATCTTTTTTTTATTTTTAACAAAAGAAAACACTTGTTTTCGAAACCGTTTTAAGACACCCAAATCTGCAGAAATAACATACGTATATCCGATGCGATCTGTCGATTCATTTGCGTTCTCGTTTCGCGAAACGATACTGATGGTTGAAATTTTAATAACACTCGATGCGCACCAGCGTCTCGTGTCTCCACCTCTTCGATCCGTCGATCGTTGTTTCGGTTAGAAGCAAGAATCATTTGCGCGATGCATACAGGTGTTGCTGCCGGGTGTTTCTTTCTCGTAGGAAAACTCCTGACGTTACGAGAGTGCAGCCTCGAAGGGATGCAAATATCGGATCGTAGCGGGGCGAAGTACAGGAAACGCTTTCACGTCAGTTTGTCGGGGAATTCCAAAGAAAATAAATAACAGCGCCCGCTTGTTCCGGAGAACAAAGTTCGACTGTTTTCTTCGGGCGGAAAGGCATGGAACTTCTTTAAGCAATTGCGATGCCTGCTCAATTCTTTTACGGGAATTGTGTTTTATCATGATTTCAAACTAATACGAACTAGAATATGAGATCTGATTCTAGTTTATTTGCACAAATTTGTTGTTTGATCCTTTGCAGTGAGAAATATTTCGCGATACGTCTGCGCTAGCACTAAGAATTCTTTGTTATTAATTATTTATAATCGGACGAACCACTTTATAGGGTTATTAGGAACTCAAAGGAAGCTACCTGGTCATGAAATACAATTTTCGGAAAAGGTTGGTTTTTTGACTTTGTTGCTTTGAACTCTTCAAGCGTCTTACTTTTTATTAAAACGATATTTTATGAGATACGTAATTAACCCTTTGCTATCGTATTAAATTTAGACATGGGCGTCATACTAGTTGAAATTTAATTGAAGAACGAGCAGTGATACATAATGTGCAATATTATGAAGAATAAACAAGATTTATTAATTCTTTTGTGAACTTTAGATATATGTTTACACAATAACGTGTTTTAATGTAACGTTTGTATGTAAAAATTATATTTTGTAGTTCTCCATCATGTGGTATCTTTCAGTAACTGTCTTTTTATCATTTTAGAATATTGTTTTTGAAATACCTTAAGATGCAAAAATGCTTAATTACACTTAAACACATTTGTAAAATATTATTTGGAATTCTACCAAGTATCTTCGACTATTTGGTATTTATAGCCACTAGTTCGCATCTTCTTGTATAACTTATAATTACTAACGTTCCTATTACATTTAAATCAATTTCTATTAATCTATTACTACACTAGTATCTTAGAATCTATTACTATTGTCCAATGGCTTAAATTTTGTTAGTCTGCAGAATACAATATAAGATTAGTGTGTGTATATATATATATACATAATATATATAATATATAATATATATATATATTATAATATAATATATTATATAAATATAATATAATATAATTTATATATATATATATATATAAATAATATAATAATTATATTATATTATATTTTATATATATATATATATAATATAATATATATTATATACAATATAATACAATATAAGATTAGTATATAATATATATTCATTATTTCTAAATATCTTTTAAATATTTAAAATAAATCTATAATAGAATTAAATATTACATAAGTTTTTCTCCCTTTTTTTAAAAGGAAGAATCTAATAAAATCTGAGACTTTTCAACTTAAGTTTCATATTCACCGATAAGCTTTCTTCTTCCAATTTTCTTTTAATTTTGTTCAATTTTCAAATAGTTTATATCTATCATTAATCCTCTTTTCCTGTGCTCACTTTCATTTCGATCATTATTCTAAACATTATTTAAAATTGATCCTACCAATACTCGATCCGATGTAACATAAACTATTATAACGCAACTGTCTCTCTTAATATTTATTCAGCTCTATTCAGAGAAAGTTCGACCGGCTCCTATCTAAAGGTGAAACAAAATGCCGTGTGAATTATAATGCGGTGCCCGGTGAAACGATTTCCTTCCCCTGTCATCTATTTTTCGCTTTTTAAATGCATTCTCGCTGGCTCTTTCGTCACGGAATATTCCTGAACCAAAATGTTTTGACCAAATTACCTTGAAAATTCGTTGATAACGACTCTCGCGAGAGTGCACGCTTTTTCAGCCGTGCTCGTAGTGGCCAGGAAGGGTTCGAGAGGGCTGAAAAAAAAATACACGTGCGTGCGTGAAAATGAGCGACGATAACAAAGCAGCGGACGGAAATTCGCTAGGCTTGTCGACGACGAGAACGCGACAGAAGTTTCGCCGCTTTTCGCGGGAGCTTTCTGAAGAGTCTTTTCTGCAAGCAAATTACCGGCATTCACTGTTTGAATGTCGAAAGTTTTCATTTATGACGGATATTCATCCGTGGCGCTCGAGACGGCCGCGTTCATTGTCACCCGTTTCATTTGGAACTTTTAAATTATACCTACCTCATTAATGTTGCCAGAACTTTGTACAGCGGGCTGGCTCTATTACCCTTGTTAATATTGACCTGATAAGACGTTAGACGCTACCCGAACTCCTTGCTTATTAACCTAAGCTTGAATCTGCCTGGCCCGTGCTCGATCTTGGAATTCCTGAATTACGGAATTATCGTCTCATTAGGTGAAGTTCGGCAACGTGAATAATGATAGCACTTGCCTGTAATCAGGGTGATTATATGGGGCAGGAAGACGAAACGAATATTACGTTCGAAGCAAAAACCGTCAGCCGCACAGTAGAGAATTTGGTCCATTTAGCTGGTAACATTGTGGTCTTATTAGATTGTAACGTGTTTATCTCATAATAATAATTTAAGACTTCATAAATATGAATATGAATAAATTCACATCATGCGGATTTGTGAATATGAATATGAATAAATTTTTGAATAAAAATGCGAATAACGAGCTATTCACCAATAAAAATTTATTCATATTCACAAATCCGCATGATATGAATTGATTATATTCATATTTATGAATATGAATACTCGCATCTCTGGTTTAAAGAAACCATTATTTTGCTTCTATGAAAACAAAATTATTTTTTGCTCGCTGAGTATAATTCATAAATTTGTATGATGAAAATAATCTTTGTTTGATTTCCGAAAGCAGTCGAACGTGTTTTTAAATATTTGAATAATATATCGTACCATGTGTTCGTAAATAATGCAAAATTCGCAAAATTATTAATAATGTTACTATGTTTACTTGGCTAATTTTAAGTTCAATATTTGAGAATTTCTATAGAAGTATAGTGTGTATTAAATTTACATGTGTTCGTAAATAATCAAAAATTTGCAAAATTATTAATAATTTTACTATGTTTACAACTTGCCTAATTTTAAGTTCAATATTTGAGAATTTCTATAGAAGTATAGTGTGTATTTTTACACGTGATCGTCTACGATCAAATTAATTTATTTTGAAGAGGACCCATAATTGTGAAGACAGAATATAAAATATATATTAGACTTAATATCGAAATATAAGAATAATGGTCTAAATAATCCATAAAAGTCCTCGTTTAACAGTCTTTCGCTTCAGATTTGCACATATAGTCAAAACGAATTCCTGCTTATTGTCAGTACCAAGAATATAGAAATTACTCTTGAAAACAGAAACTGAAATTGAGAATTTCCTGGACCACTAACACAGCTTTATACGTACACCTTTGTTCATAAGTATGTGGACACTTTCCCATTTGAAATAAATATTTAAACAAAGTTATGGATCTATTAATGAGTATTACTTATGTTTCTCTATTTAATTTCTGTTGCATTGAAGAATTTATTTTATCGATAGTTTATTCAGTGTCTCATCATTATTAATAAAAAATAATTCAATTTTCTTTGAATTAACGAATTTGTGCGATCTTAAAACTTCTTCCACTAACCTTGGTATCGTATAATTAATTTTTTCTATTGTATGTAGAAAGAATATTATTTCCTTTATTTTGTAATATTTTGCCATAAATATTTGTTCAGATGCTAGACATTTTTTTCCAAATTTTGCAATCTCAATAATCTCATAATTTCTCCATGAGATTTAATATGCCACTAAAAACTTGATTATTATACAACTTAATGTTAATAAACATTACTAAATATAAATCAGAAGTATACAGGGTGGTCCACGCAATTGTTTCAAGTCATAACTCCGTTATTATTGCATTTACGAAAAAATGCCAAAGGAGAAAGATAAACGGTTCGAAGAGCACTATATCTGTAGGCCTTAAAATTTTTTTTAGATGCAGCAGTGCATGTGCAATTAACAATTAACAAACGTACAAATTATGAGGGTAACATGGCAAAAAAATTATTAGTTCTCGAGATATTTTCAAAAAATGTCTTTCCAATTGCGTGGAAATATACCCTGCTAATATACTCTGTATATTAGCAACAATAAGTTTCAGAGTAATAATTTACAGTGTATAATTAATTTATCATTGAAATGATCAATAATCACCTTGACTTCACTTCAATAATCACGAATATCACCTTCTGTGTAAAAGTCCATTAGACCACTCGTACTGCTAGAGTGAAAAATAACTACCAAGCTAAAATTATTCAAAAGTCTCGCATTATCTAGGCGAAATGTACGAAACGCCACTGTTTCTATTAATTAGAGCGATCACTGTCTTTCAAATCAGTTCGTTTCTCACGGTGGCGAATGATAATGGAAATTATTCGTTCGCAGTCTCTTTGCGATATCAGCGAGCAAGCCTAAAAGCTTCTCGCTCCAATTAAAGAAGTCGACTTTATTCGCCAAGTAAGAAGGCAGCGACGTTCTAGTTTCGCTCACTATCGGTTATTTCGCTCCGTCCGCGTCGGCGTCGTGGCCACCGATGCGAGAGGGAAACAAAGAACGATTGTATAATGCTAATACCAACCTGAGGAAACACGTACATTGGGAATCATAAGTGATTTCCCGTGGGATGCTTCATCGTCCTTCGCATTTCGATTCCCGTCAAGAAGACGAAGAAGGGAAAGGAAAAGGTGAAGCTGCAAGGCGGGCAGGCGGGGGTGGAAAGCTCGAGAAGAAGTCGAAGAAAATATGTCCTAGTTGTAGGATAGGCGAGGAAAAATAGCTGAGACATCAGAGGCCTGCGGAACGGCGTCGTTGCCCCATGGGAAGATGAATGTACGAACCTCGATGTTGAAAGAGGAGACTCGAAACTTTGTTTGAACGCAGACATGTTACTTGACTCAAGAAGGCAATCCAACTGACATGTATTTCGTTTCAGCGCCTCCGCGACGCTGGATGGGTTACGGATGGATATTACATTTTTAATAATTTTGTTTCCAGCCACATTCGAAATAATGTTTTGCAACAGGTACAACGTGTTCCTTGTTCCGTGATGTTTGAATCGCTATACGTACAGTGACGAGGAAAAGTGTAAACACACTGGTGATTTGATGTAAAAGGCGATAATTCGAGTAATTTTTTAAGTGGTCGGTAAGGATTAGGTAACACAAGCTGCATCTGATTAACGAACTGTAATGGCTTATTTTTATTAATATTCAGATTGTGCAGAACATTTTAGAAAAATAGAGATCTCAAACCATGTTTACAGTTTTGTACTTTAATTATACTCGACGAATTAAGGTTTCAACCTAGTATTTCGCCCACTTTCCTTTACTTTTTCTTAATGCTTCTAATCTATGAGGCATACTGTCAATTAAATTTGTGATTATTTGTGATTCAATATTGTACCATTCCTGTTGTGTTCTTTTCCACAATTCAAGAACACCTGAAGGTGGATTATTATATTTTGAATTATTATGTAATTGTTTGTTTATTAGAAACTATATTGCTAATTGTATATAAATTGACCTTTACCAGACGTGAGTAAATTAATGCCTGCTAGCTAAAAATGATTTTTATGGATGTTTAAGCAGTTAATGATTAAACTGAACGTTTTCGTAGATTTCAATTGCCACTGCAATCTTGTTTAGTCGTTATTAATATTCCATTAAGTATTGTGTAAAAAAGAACTAGAATTCACGCAACAAAATTACAAAAATATTTGAAATAATTTAATTGGTAACGTAGTTATCCAAAAAGTGTCTGATCATCTTTATATTTTATTACACTTTTTTAAACATTGTATTATTATACGGTAAATAAAGAAACAGATACGTATACCACTGAATAATATCGTTTTCCTAATATTTTGTTTATTGATAGTCTTTCTCATACATATTAACGTCTTCCAGCCCAAATTATTTACAAGAAATAAATTATTTATATTTATTATAGTTATGTTTATTACTGACATAAAAGTGTCCACAAAATATAAGATTTTTGTTCTCCTTCATAATTGCAAAACTGATGTTCTAGTATTTCTGGTGACAAAAGTGTCTGTGTGGTTCGTGGAGGATTTTCTAACGCGTCAGTAAATTATGTAGTTTCCAGAAAAAGACCAAACTGAGTTTCCGCAAGCCGAAGTTTTCCCATTTTGTGACATGAGTTAATAAACAGCGCGTAAGAAGGCACCCTTGAGATAAAGAAGGGTACATTTGTAATTTTGAGGAAGAAAGGTTCTCTGGTTAATTTATACTTTTGTTTGTAACTCTTTCCATAACCACAATGGAGTCAATTAAAGTCAATTGTACACTTAGGAATGTCTTAGTGTTAAGATTAGTATAAAATTCATGATTAAAATTCTTTTGTTTTTAACTCTTGGGATAGTACAAAAGTACATTTTTGATAGTACAGATTTTTTCGATAGTAAGTACAATTCTCGCTTTTATTTTTTATTGTAGGAATTATATAACTAGGTAGTTGGCATCCCTGTGAATACGGCGGGCTAGTTAGTTTTTAGTTAGTACGTTTTCCTCAGATATGTTAAGAGAGGATGACTTATGTATTATTATTATTATTGTACTCTATCTTTATTAATCATTATTAACAAATAACTATTTAACCAACAAATGGTTATGGGCCCAGGCTACGCGAAAAGAAAAGTAAAAGACGTAGTTGGAAATAGTGTGTAAAAATGCCACGTGCGAGTGAATATAACCTAAAAGTGCATACGACCACGTGCTGCAGAATTGGCCACAGAAAGTAAAAATTACACCATAACCATTTGTTGGTTAAATAATAATAATACATAAGTCATCCTCTCTTAACATATTTGAGGAAAACGTACTAACTAAAAACTAACTAGCCCGCCGAATTCACAGGGATGCCAACTACCTAGTTATATAATTCCTACATTTATATTGGCATTTTTTTTGTTAAAGTTATAGTCTACAAAACTGAGTTGTTCAATTCGATTAAAATAGGTTATTTATAATTTTCATTTTGCTATTTCTGTATTAGCTATTATTACTTTTTATATCACTTCCTAGTTATCGTTTTCCTATTTATTTTTGTTCAAAGGCATTTTTCAAACTATAAAAGGGACGCAAGTTTTAATTAAAAAGTGGTCGAATAATAAAAGTATAAATCAATTCTTATAGAAATTAATTGAAATTAATATTCAGATTACTTCGTATAAAAAAAAACATTCGAATAATATTTTTATTAAGAAAAAAACCCATCTTATTTAAAAGATCATATTTATTCTTTATACAAGAACTTTAATTTATAACTTGAGACATGTTGGTTTACATCTTCGTACATCTTCGTATCAATGTGTCGTGTTCCGTATCTGCATTTCCATTATATACCAACTTTCATTCGCACATAAATAATACAAAAATAAGCAAGAAAAAAATATTTTAAATACTAATACGATGAATTTAAAAAATTGTCTTTCTACGTATCCGACCAACAGAAATCTTGTATCACACGAGAAATAATTTTCCTTTACTCCCAAGGAAAAAAATTCTGGCCCAGGTCAATGTACACAGAAGTAATAAAAACTGCTTTCAATATTTGATGTCATCAAACATTTATTTATTTATTTATTTTATTGCTTCAAACCATAAGTGGCTTATACAGCATACAATAGTTGTGTGGTAAATACTATCAAACATTTTTTGCACGGTTTCTAAAAGGATAACACGCAAAGTTTTCCTTACTTTGCAGAATTTCATTGCATCTCGTAAGCTTTAAAATTTTGTTCTCGCTCGTTGTTTCAGCCATTCACGCGGTAACCCACTAGAAATTCTCGGTTAATGGTCGGAAGATAACGGACAATGCAATCTCCTTTGCATTCCGTTTTTGTCAAAGTCATTGATGAACAATTTCCTTTCGCCGAGACACGCCTCTCCAGGCAGAATTCGATTTTAATGCCCGAAGATGGAAAGGAAATTTCATATTATTTATATGCAGGCTGACAACGTATGATACACGGAGTATATCCGTAGCTCCTCGTACGACAGCGTATCCGCGGGCACGTACATACTTCGGGATGCTATCATAGCGGGAGCATTCGAAATTCATGGAATTTCACGCGGGCCGCGTTAGCTGAAGATTGGACAGAACCTCGATGCCATAAGTTTCGCTCTGGTTATGCTTCTTTATGAATAGTTTAAAGCGATATCATGTTTCTAACTGATATTTAGATGCTGACATTCTTGTTATGATTGTTAGTTACCACCGCGGGGGGACGCGTAGTTTATTTTATTCGGTTACCGTCGAGAGACTTCGACGTGACCGCGTTACGCAATACGTGTTATAAAGTTTGCAAACTCAAATCACGTGGGAGGAAATAGTCCAGGGTTCATTGTTGAACGGCGCACTCTGACATGAATTGCAAAGAGATTTCTTTCCCAGTGCGATAATCTTCTACTTATATCTGTAAAGGCTAAACAGACTCAACTTTTGTTAGGTCATTCGATAAGTTATAAAATGTGTGTAAAGTTAGCCCCGCACTTTTCGAATTTTGACTTTTTCTTGTTTGTGCCGTATTGTGCTACGTCTGACGAGATTTTGTAATTAGAAAAACTTGTTGTGCTAGTCTAGCACAATCCGGCACAATCAAAGAAAATTCGGGAATATCAAAATTTTTAATCACCCTTTTTTTGTTAATTCT
This sequence comes from Hylaeus volcanicus, assembly GCF_026283585.1. Taxonomy (NCBI): domain Eukaryota; kingdom Metazoa; phylum Arthropoda; class Insecta; order Hymenoptera; family Colletidae; genus Hylaeus; species Hylaeus volcanicus. The sequence continues at coordinate 14,002,726 of NC_071980.1, forward strand.
TGTTGACTCTCGAGCTAATCTCAATTTTTAACGCATGTGTCTCGTGTATTGTAACTAGCACAATTTAGCACAACTTGCAGAATTCGATTATCTGTCGCCGTTCGCAAATTGTGCGAATATTAAATTTTTTATTCCCTAAAATTCAACATTTTTCATCTGCAAAATGAATAGAGATATCGAGTTTCTATAAATGGCACAACGTAGCACAAGTTAGTATGCATCTTTTTATGGAAAAAAAATGTTTGTTTCGGCAAAAGTGCGAGCCTAGTATAACTTTGGTTTTATTTCTTTTCTTAATTGTTATTGATGTTATCGATCTCTTATTTACGGCACAATTCAGCATAAAAAAGAAAAAGTCAAAATTCGAAAAGTGTAGGGCTAACTTCACACACATAGTTATAAAACAAAATTATATGATTAAATGAACTTACCTAAGTGAAGTTCTATCATAATTGTATGAAGCGCCTCTTTCGAGATGATCAACCTGTAGTACCCCCACTTCCCGCCGATATCGCCACAAACTTCAAAGCTGAAAATCAAAAAAGGGACGGGCATCGCCTCCCCTGTCTGCACACCCGTCATGCCTCATTATTTCAAAGCTACGCCGTAACAATTATATGGGTGTCAATGACGAAAGATTGACTTAGGGATTTATAGGGTGGGGTTGATCATCTCGAAAGAGGCGCTTCATACAATTATGATAGAACTTCACTTAGGTAAGTTCGTTTACTCATATAATTGTATTACGCGCCTCTTTCTCGAGATCAACCTGTAGATGTTCAACGCATGTTACGGCGATAAAACGAAAGTAAAGTAAAAAAGAGCCTTTATAAGCATTACTTTACCCAGAACTTTTTTACATATAAAGAATAGAACATTTTTCTCTACTCCAAACACAACTATCTTTTTTAATCACCTAATGTCGTGTTAGCAAAAGAATCAGTAGGATTCAATAACGGTAAATTATAAAATTTTGCAAAAGTTTGGGAGTTGACAGTCCAACTTAAAGTCTAGTTCGTCTTAAAATATTTAAATCAAGTCCCTTTCTCTTCGCCGCCGAAGTCGACGCGTGTCTCGTGGAATAAACGGTGAAAATATTTGTGTCTAGCCCGCTTTTACGCAGAACTTCTTTGATCCAACGACTAAGAGATTGAGCTCCAAACAGCCCCAAACGGTTTTTTAAACGATACGAACAGCGAACTTTATGATCCCCGAATACTCACGGTCCTCGCGATATAACACTCCAGAGTCGAAGCAACACAAACTTTGACGTTTGCTGAATAAAAAAGGGAGCACCAATACTGGTTGATTCCTGTTTTCGCTCGATGTTTTTTTTCTTTTTTCTTTTTTTATATGTGCAGGAATCTTAATTTCTAATGCGCTACTTTTACGCTGAATATTTTCTAATTTTATTAGCGAAAAAGTTTGCATTCGATGACCCGTAGTAAGAGCGAGCAAGATGATAAGTTTTAACGACAAGTCTCTCAAGTTCATTTTCTCATTTGGCAGCAACGTAATTAAATAATCTAAAACCATCTTCGGATCCCAAGTTGAACTATACTTAGGCTTCGATGGCCTCAATCTACTCATTGCCTTGAAAAATCTTTTTAACCTAAAATCCTGAGCTAGCTCTGGGCCTACGAGCAACGAAATAGCGGATCTATAGGACTTCAATGTGCCCTGATAACCTCCATTTTCGAATGCTTCTGTCAGAAAAGTTCTTGAACAGAATTTGTATGAGTACAGGCTGACTTTTCTCGTTTGGCAAAAAGACCAGCATTTCCTCAAAGCGGAATCATATTGTCTCCATGATGAGTCGCTGAACGATGCCAACAATATTTTCATTGAATCTTTTGGAACCTCCTTCATCTCGAAGCTCATCCAAGGAACCAAGGTAAGGTTCTTCCAAAATTTCAACCTGTTCCTGTTGGAGCAAACAACTATACTCGAATTAGGTCTAAACTTTATCGGTCTTGAGATTAACAGGGACTGAAAAATAAGGAACCACGATTGAGAAGGCCACTCAGGTACCACAACAATACCCTTTGATCTCTCATTCTTAATTTTTTGCAAGACTCGCAGAATGATCGAGAATGGTGGAAAGGCGTAAAAGAAAAAAGGCTTCCATAAATCTTTAGATAATCTATTCAAATTCTTGAACTGAACGCCGCCCATTCTGTTTATGTAAGAATTCGTGGTCGTATTATCAACTCGGAGCAAAATCTGTTTATCGTAAAAATGATCTGCAAAAGATTTCAAATCAAAGAATGCTGGAGACAACTCCAACAAATTTATATGTCGAGCTTTCTCTTGCGACGACCAGTGACCGTGCGTTCTCTCGTTTGTACTTTTGCAAAAAGCTCCCTAGTCTGAGAGCAAGGTGTCTATAAATAATTCAAGATCGAACAACGAAATTCTAATTGGGTTAGGAGACACCGAACCAGTCGCCTTCAACTACTCAAGTTCATCCATAACATCTCGAGTGATAGCTATAAGACCCTCGTAATCATCATTATTCTCACGAAGAGCGAGATATTTAGCCCTCTCGCATGCCTAGGTATAAACCATATCGTACTTTACCGCTGGACAGTACGAAACTAAAGTGCTCACAAGTTTAGAGAAATCTCTAATCTTATATTCTTGGTTTACTCTGATCTTTCTGATTTCGCTTCTGAGCCGAAGATTCTTTTCCGTTGGTAATTCAACTGTCATCTTAACGGAATCATAGACAAAACCGAGAAATTGACCATTTTATTTCGGTGTCATCTGACTTTTCTTTTTATTAATGACAAAACCTAAAGATTCGAGAAACAAACTAGATTTCATTACATTAATTGAGCATTGCTCAAATGAGTATCCTATTAAAAGAATGTCATCAATGTAAATCACCGAAATTAAACCAGACTGGCGTAAGTAAGCTACTACGGGTTTTAAGATTTTAGTAAACACGCAAGGCGCAGTTGACAAGCCAAAAGGCAAACACGTGAACTCGTAATACTGATTATCGAAAGTAAATCTCAAATACTTCCTATGAGATACATGGATCGGAATTGTATAATAGGCGTCCTTAAGATCAAGAATTGTCAAGAAAGAATCGGGACTTAATAACTTTGAGGCCGTTCGATCATCTTCGAGTTTAAAATGAGTGGTTTCAACAAACTGATTCAGAGCCTTCAAGTTTAGAACAAACCTACTGGATCCATCCGGTTTAGAAACTAGAAAATAACTCGAGACAATTGTCCCTCACTCGACTGACATGTCTGAACTGCACCTTTAACTATTAATTCGTCAATTAATTGACTGATTTTAAATCTTTCGTTAATTGTGAAATTCCGAAAACTCGGAGGCACGATCTGTTTAATTTTCGAGCAAAAAAGGATCTTATAACCCCTCAACCAAGACAAAACTTTTTCGTCAGTGGTTATATCTTGCCATTTACCTTGAAAGAGACCGAGTCTACCGGTTATAAGGCTTACACCAAGCTCTAATGTCTCCTCAAGTGTTCTCGATCTCGATTCCGATCGCGATCGCGTCTCTGGTAGCGAGGTTTCTGGAAAGATTGCGGCTGCTTTTTTTTTATAACAAGTGATACCTCGGCTTCTGCCCGTGCGTCGCCCCTGGATAATTCCTGGCCTGAGGTTGACAGGGCGGGAATCTCGAGTTTTTTGCCTTGTTTCGAAGATTGCGATCTTTGAGCGACTTTGAGATCTCTGCAAGAGATTTCCATCGTTTTTGCATTTTTCAACACCTCTTCCAAATTGTTCTGAAACAAGAAATCTCCGCAGCCTGACGCGTTGACAGCGTCTCGAAGAGATGCGTTCATATTGGCTAATATCAAGATTCGACGAACAAAAGACTCATCGTGCTACAGATCCGCCAATAGCTGGATCAAATCGAACAAATATTTAACTAAAGACAGCACTTCAGGATTGTCTTTCCCCTTCACAGCAATAGACATTGCTTGCATTGCGAAACCCAAAGAAACAGTAATCTTTTCCTGTTTCTTCCGAATACGGTCATCCCTCTTCGGAACCACCTCCTGGACAACAAATTTGAACTCAGGATTTAGTTTAGGAGGATCAATGGACGTACAGTTGTTAGGAGGTGGATATTTCTTCAGAACCTCTACTCTAATTTCCTCCGATAGGCCCTCCTTAATAACATTTTCGCAGCGTACCACCAGACCTTTATGAACTGGAGGAGCGACGACTTTTTTTTTCGCAGATACGCTTACCAAAAATATCTAAAATATCAGAACTTAACGCAGCTTCTGTGTTCAATATCGATGGCTCACTAAAATCTACCGGTGGCACATCATCGACAGGGATGTTCCGCAGATTTGTTAACTGATTCGTGGAATCCAGCAAAACCCGATGCATCTGACTTGCCTGCCTGTCATCTGCCGGGTTATCTTCTTGTTCACTCCTATCTGGAGGAACTGAAGAAACACACCGATCCGAACTAAAAGATCTCGCTCTGGGATATCTGGAACGGTCACGATCTGGAAATCCAGACCGACAATAATAGGTTAGTCCTAAATATTGTTTCATGTTTCTCATATTCAAAATATGAGTAACTTTCATAGCAGGTTAGAGCCTGATGAAAAAACTCGCAAAATTCTTCGGAATCGAAGAAAAAAATTCATCTCACGAGAATCCATAAAATTGAGGAAAAAAGGTTTGACACTCGTAGGTTAGTGCCTACGACTAAACAAACTTGACATTTTACAGGTTAAAGCCTGATGTCAAAAAATTGCGAGATATCGAACCAATCGACGCATTCTTCTTTTTCTTTCCCCTCTTCTAGTCCATAAATGCAGAAAAAGGTTTGACACTCGTAGGTTAGTGCCTACGAGTGAACAAACTTGACATTTTTCAGGTTAGAGCCTGTTGTCAACAAATTGCGAGATATCGATCCAATCGATACATTCTTCTTTTTCTTCTCCCTCTTTTTTTTTCTTTTTTTTTACATTTAGGTTAGAGCCATAAATGAGAAAAAAGAAAACGGTTTAAAATCTTTTGAGTCTCGGAGAAACCTGAAAACTATCTCCGGCAGGACAATAAACTAGAACAAAAATCAGACAAACAATCTAACAATCTTACATCCGCTCGACGACAACTCGTCAGTAACCACATCACTCGATCTATTCCTGCGATGATGGCTCCTCCTCTTCTTTTTCCTCCTCAGCTTTCTATTTTCCTTTTCCAACTTCTCAAGACGTCTCTCGAGATCCTTATTTTGGTTTTCCACATCGGAAAAATCTCCTTTATGCCTTTTGCGAAACATTTACACAGATATAAAAGAGAAATTCTCTCAGTAACAACGTGGCTAATCGGCACAAAGCGAAAGAATGAGGCATGACGGGCGTGCAGACAGGGGAGGCGATACCCGTCCCTTTTTTGATTTTTAGCTTTGAAGTTTGTGGCGATATCGGCGGGAAGTGGGGGTACTACAGGTTGATCTCGAGAAAGAGGCGCGTAATACAATAATATTTCTATTTATATCTCAACTTTAACATCTAATATCTATATCTATTCTTGAAGGTACGGACAAAACATTGAAATCACATTTTTGTCCAATTTCTTCTAGCAAACGTAGTTACAAAAATTTTTTTTTTTTAGCAGTTCTTTATTAAATGTTCCCAACTGTATTCTCACAATTACTTACATTTGTTTTATCAAGTATATTTATAGAAAGCGATTTCGACTCTTTAGCCGATAATCACTAAAGTAGGTTGCTATTGTTAACATTAATGTAAAAAGAAAAAGATAAAAGCGAAAAGAAAAGAATAGAATAAAAAAGATAGAGAATAGAGTAAATAGGAGAAACAGTAGAGGAAAAAGTAATTGAAGTGCAAGTACACTAGTATTTATCTATTCGTTAGTTGTTTGGCGTAAGCAGATCCACTGGGTGTTTCCTTTTCAGTCTTCTAGGCAGGCTTGAATAGCAGTTGTTGGCAAGTTGGTTTTTGTGAGCAATTATTCTTTGCTGATGAGCTTTGGTGTATTTCCTTATTTCTTTCTCCACAGTAGTGATTTTTAGTGATTTCCTTATGTCGTCATTTCTTACATACCATGGTGCATTTATGGTACTTCTTAGGATGATTGACTGCATATTTTCTATTTTTTGATAATTGATTTATAAATTTGTAGTTTACTAAGTGTATTCAATTTGGAGTTTTTGTTTATAAGCCAGTTCATAGATTTTTTAATAGCCTTTATGTGTTTGATTTTTTCTTGAACATGCACCTTCCAGTTTAACTTACTATCTAAGTGCAGACCAAGGTATTTGACTACGTTAGTTTTTTATTCAGAGTGAATGTGATGTGTGAGCATTTTGATGAGTTAATTGTAATTTTGTTGTTTACAGTCCAGGCTTCGATTTGTTTTAGATGGATTTGTAGATTTGATGTTGCAGTTTCTATATTTTTGTGTATGGATAAAATAGCAGTGTCGTCAGCGAATGTAAGTAATTGTGTATGTGGAGAGGTTGGCATATCTGCCGCGTATAAGGAATATAATATGGGTCCCAGCACACTTCCCTGTGGTACGCCGGCATGAATTTCCTTTAGGGAGGATATTACACTTTTGAGCCGAACATAGAAATATCTATTTGAGAGATATGAAGCGATAGTTAAAAATAGGTTATAAGGTAGCATTGCTCTTAGTTTAGTTAGAAGCCCCTCATGCCAGACTTTATCGAAAGCTTTTTCCACATCTAGGAAAGCTGCTATACAATATTTACCTTCCACAATAGAACTAATTATGCTATTAGCCATTCTGTGAATTTGTTCGATTGTATTGTGGTTTCTTCTAAACCCAAATTGGTAGTCCAGAATCAATTTTTTATCGTCATTTATTTTCATTATTCTATTGTGAATAGTTTTTTCTATCACTTTGGAGATTATCGGAAGGAGTGATATGGGTCTATAGGAGGATGGAATTTTTGAATCCTTACCGGGTTTTTGCAGTGGTATAATTTCTGCGCATTTCCAGATTTGTGGGAAATATCCCAGTCTAAGGATGGCGTTGGTCAAGATTGTTATATATCTTAGTGCTTTACCTAGCAGTTCCTTTAGCATTTTGGCTGTGATGAAATCATATCCTGGAGTTTTGTTGTTATTTAGGGCCTTAATTATTGCAATAATTTCTGATTTTTCAACTCTTTTAAAACTAGTGTAACTATTGTCTGTACTGAATCGAGGATCAGATGTATTTGCATTCTTGAATGTTTCCTTGTAATGTTCTGCTAGAGTCTCTGTTTGATCTTCGACAGTTATGGTCCAACTCCCATCCTGCTTTTGTATCGGTGGAATTGGTAAAATTGGTCTTTTGATTCTCTTTGTAACTTTCCATAGGGAATGATTCGATTTTGCTGTATGGTCAAGATTTACTATATATTTTACAAAGTTGTTGTTATTTATTGTGTTAATTTCAGTTTTTAATTTATTGGTGAGTTTGTTCAGTTGTGTTTTGTATTGGGGCCATCTAGTAATTTGCCAAAGTTTTCTTATTTTCTTCCTCCTTCTAATAAGGTCTATTATGTGTAGTGGATACTTCATTGTCTTTGATTTTTTCGGTTGGTAAGTGGTTGAGTGATATGCCGCTGTCTGTAGAATGGTCGTAAATGTATTTACCGCTGCCTCTATGTCTTGTACATTTCTTAGTGGTATATTGCAATTTAGATTATTATTTATATATTCACTATATGTTGTCCAATTTGTTGTGTTATTAGTTAATGATACTGTTTCGTCGTTTGCAATTACTTGTTCCAGTTCAAAAATATAGAGGGCGTGTGGTCAGATGATAATTCTAATAATTCCACTGCTTTAATATTGAAGTTGGTGTTAGTTACTGCTATGTCTAGAATGTCCGGTATTTTAGCAGTGTCTGTTGGCCAATAAGTGGGTCTTCCTATCGAATATGTTTTTAGATGATTTTTAATTACACAGCCATATAGTTGGTTACCTTTGGGATTATTTGTTCTAGATCCCCAATATTTGTGTTTGGCGTTGAAGTCACCCAGTGTTATGAACTTCCTGTTGAAACTTTTGAAAAAGTTATTGAATTCCTCTTAGGTTATCGTGTGTTTCGGAGGGCAGTACACGGCTAAGATATTTATGTCGTGATTATTTAGCGTGATATTAATTGTAGTTAATTGTATTTTTTCTGTTTGACATGAGATTATTTGCGTATGCTTAATGTTCTTTCTTACGAGAATGCCTGAGCCTCCACGATCTTTGCCACTAGGGTGTGGTGTACCATGATATACGTAGTTTGGGATTTTTATATACGATTAATCAGATTGGTGTGTTTCTGATAAAGCGATTATGTCGATGTTGTGGTACGTAAAAAATAGTTTTAATTCGGACAGTCTATTCTGTAACCCGTTGCAGTTCCACTCCATTATTTTGAATTTTAAGCTTCTTATATCGTTATCAGTTTTGTTAATAGGTTTAACATTGTTGACATTTGTATGGCTAGTTTTTCTACTAGATTTTCTAATTTTTCAATATTACTTTTAAAATATTCCTCTTGGGTGTGTACCGATTGGTTGTTGCTTCCTTTTCTTGCGTCTGTATAGGTTCTTGCACTTGTCATGGGAGTTGGTGCCTGTTTTGTGAGTAAGTTCACGTTTTCGAGGTTCGATTGATCTGGCTTTGGCATTTCTACATTTCTGTTTCTTAGTGGGGGAAACATCTTTTTAATGAGCTCCTTTCTTACAATGCAGCCTTTGTAGTTAGCGGGATGATTACATTACATTACCTTTACAGGTGACTTTCGTTATTTTCTTACCTAGTGGACAAGAATTTGTGAGATGTGTTCCCGCACATTTTACGCAATTTGGCTGCTTATTACAATAATTTTTAGTGTGCCCATAGCGTTGACATCTTGCACACTGTAGTAAGTTTCGGGTTGTCCTTGGAGGTTCTATTTTGGCTATGATGTTACAAATTGCAGTTATTCCATAAATCTTCTTGTTATTATTGGCTTGTTCAAGTTCCACCAGGAACATTGGTAAAGGTATTGATGTTCCCCTTTTTGTTAGATTGATAATGCTGGTTACCTTATATCCTTTCGTCAGTAAGTCCTCTTTAATATAATCCACGTTTAATCTTGAGTGTAGTCACTTAATGACTACCTTGAGTTTTCTTTCCGCTTTTGGCTGGAATGTGTAGTTCTAAGTGCCCTAATTATTAATCGGTACGCTGTTGGATTTAGGGCTTGGATTTTAACTTGTTTCTCTTTCAATTGTTTTAGTAGGTAATCGTTAGGGGTTACCAGTTGTTTTAAGGTTTCTATCAGAGGATTAATGTTGGGTGCTTCTATAAATATGGGTGGTGGTTTAGGAAGCGGATTGTGTATCTCTTTCGCCAGATGAGGAGACTGCAGTATCTCGTACCTGTTTGTTAGCTCGACGTCTTCCAGCCATTTAGTTGCACTTTGCCTTTTAACTATTTTTATTTTTGTACCTTGAGGTTCCTGGTCGGTTAGTTGTATTCCTCTTTTCTTCCTTTTGATTTGTTTTGGTAGTTCCCATATTTCGTTGCTAGCTATTTCTGTTTCGGTATCTGTGTATAGTGTATCAGACATATCTGTTTCACCTTGTATCGAAGGTTGATTTTTTGATGTTTTTAGCGGTTGCTCGATGTCAGTCATCTTGCACTTTTATTTACACAAATTAGAAGAGGTAAACCAGCCGTTAGACCGGTGGCCGTTGATGGTAGTTATTTGGCTCGATTCAATCACTCTATAATGACGCTAATATTATGGTTTACGTTTCTGCACGACGATGAGAGGTAAACACGACTGATCGCTACGACGGTTCGATCAGAACTGGTTATAAAAATGGAAAACTAATTGTTTCGTTGATTTGTGCTTATCAGAGAAACTTATGTATATGTCAAACTTGTATTCATTCTTTATCTAATGTGTCTTTCTTTTATGTATGACATTTAATGATTTTAAGGTTAAGCATTAAGTAAAATAAACTTCATTCTCATTGCTGTCTTTATTGATTATCGATGCCATTTGTTTCAGATTAAATGATTTACTTTAGTCACAGTTTGAATTTAATTGAGGGGCACGTTTAGTATACATTATATGAAAAAATAGTTTATACAAAAATTACATGATTAGAAGGGGCATATTAGAAAGTGGATATGTTACTTCAATAAATGTCAATCTCATTACTTTAAATGGAATGGTATATTTTTTGTGGCAATATATCAAAGAATGTAGAATTCTGAATAACCAGAAATACGTATGTATGTATATATTTATATATTTGTGAATATACATTTGTGAATTCAAATTGTATGTCACACCTATTTGTCTGACGGACAAAATTAAAGGGACACTTATTTAAAACGTCATATCTATGGGAGTTTTCAACCGATTTTTGAGAAACTTAGTGAGGAGTAGTTTTGAAGTGTCTTCTAAATGTGCGCAAAGTTGCATTGGCGAGGGTTGACAGGAAGGGGTTAAGTCACCCCCGTAAAGAGGGGCACGTCGAAAAACGCCACTTCTGAAGAGGCCAGGGGTGACGGAAGGGGTTGAAAAAATCAAGAAAACCTTTGGAGCGACCCTCCACGATGCCCTCAACAAAATGCACCCCTCAAAATCCCTCTTGGGCAAACCCACCCCTCACAACACCTCACCCCCTCCAAAATCCACAATTTTTGGACTTCAGTCCCGAATTTGGGCTTAATGCATTCCCTGGAATCTCCTGATCCAGAAAATGCCAACGCCCACGCCGTGCGCCCCATAGGCACCCCTTGGAAGGATGGAACAGTTCGCCACTTTTCAACACCCTTCGTAAGGGAGCATTTCCACACCTCGAAGAGCGATGAAATTCACCATGTTTATTCTCGGTACGTTAAGGATCAATGTCATTTAAAGCTCTTTTCGAAAACTGCCCCTGGAGCTGAACAGGGTGGCCCAGAGTTAGGGGTGGTCCACTCACAGGTGTAGGGGTTGAAACGATGATTCATTGCGTGGAACACATGTGATACGGTCCAAGGCATTGGAGTGACACAGTTTTGATGTCTTTTCCCCGCGTGGATAGCATTAAAATACAAAAATGACGTTTTTTTTGGAAAACCCACTCGCGAGTTTAGGCCTGTGTACCAGGTGAATGAGTAACCCCACGTCAACGCCGTTCGTGGAATCGGACGCGCGAATGCTTTATTAACAGGTCTCCAAAAATTCGGATATTTTGAATCACGCATTCACTGTCAAATCGGAGTAGATTTGAAAGAGTATTAAGTGGGCCGGACGGAGCCGGCATGCAGAAGTGGAGCGAGGGCCTGCAGCCGTACGTGGTCAGACCAGACCGGATTCCAATTTAACGTGGGCCAATGCAACTTTGCGCACATTTAGAAGACATTTCAAAACTACTCCTCACGAAGTTTCTCCAAAATCGGTTGAAAACTCCCATAGATATGACGTTTTAAAAAAGTGTCCCTTTAATTTTGTCCGTCAGTGTATATACATATAATTTTTCATGTAATAATATAGGAATTTTTTACGTTAAATGAAAAAATAGCGTACATTTCGTATACAGAGACATACCTACAATGCAATTTTTCTTCATTTTCAAGTTAAAAATGAATACTGTGAAAAATAAGAAGAAACATAAAAAAAGATAACGCCGTCAAATCACTATAATTATATTTTTAAAGCGAGTACTTTTTATTATAGTCTATTGCTCTTAATTTCTCTCGACTTTTTGAGATACACATAAAGGTCCTCAACTTTTCAGAAACAGAATTACTCTATTTTACCCTTTTTACTATTACAATCGTAAACGTGTCATACATGGTCCACTCGTTAAGTTACGCCATCATTTTTTAGATATTTTAGGTATTGCAATTAAAAAATGTTTTAGACAAAAGTTTATCAGTTCTTGATAAGCTATTACATGTTCGCATATTTTTAAATCTGGAAAAATGCTTTTTATATAAAAATTTGGAGAAAACGTCATTTTAATGAATAATTATTTCTTCCAATATAAATTACATCAAATAGGTTACATCAAATGTTCGAACTGCGATCCATCTTCTACAATACAGAGCTCCCCTCTTTATATTAGAGTTTTCGTATCCTTTTTTTTTAATTACTTTGTTTAAGGTTACATCAACTACGTGGTTATTAATGACCACGTTAATATCTACAATTCAAGTACAATTTATTCATTATTTCATATTTCGTTAATATATCTACTACTTTGAGAAATTCGTTTCTATTGTTGAGAATCGTCTGGATATTATTTAAAAGTTTGAATTCTACTCGATCGTGCTGCATTCCTTGCCATTCTTCAATTAAATGTTTCACTGTTAACTAAATGAAAATCAACCAACGATACAGTTGAAGTAAACGTTCAGTAGGTTGAATTTACCGCGCTTATTGTCACCATACTATCTATACTACGTGTTACTTCTTGTACAAAAAAGAGAAGAGTGTATACGGCGTGTTAAATATTAAACGGTTAATCTGTGTCAATTTGTTATAAAACCAAGCATCTGTCCTATCCCGAATTCCATTTCAACAGATACAACTCCGACCCTATCAAATAGAAGACTACAAGTGGCAATAACAAGATTGAGAATTGGCCACACAAATCTAACCCATTGTTACAAAAAACGAAATCACAGCCACAATCATGCACCTTTTGTGACGAACCTCTCACAGTTTTCGTATCTTGTACTCTTTTTTCACCTTTTCCCTTGGTTAGCCACGTGTACAACGAAGACCCCAAACGAAGCGAAAGTAAATAATATTCACATCACAAAGTACCAAAAATATCTTACGGTTTCCGTCTCCAAAGTAAGAATATCCGATTGAAAGTCATCCGTGTCGCGATCCCTGAACTCAGGATTCAGAAGGCGACACTGATACTCCAGCTACCACTTCAAGAAACGATCAACGATAGCTGATAGCTGTTCGTACCCTAACCCGATTCCCCAAGGGAAATCCCGTTTTCGTCGATCGCACGCGTACCCGTGATCCCCGTGGGGATCACCGCCTCTGATGAGAAGACGACAAGCGAATATCGGAGGCGCGCGGATAAATGTCGATTATCGCGTTTCAATTAAGGCTTTATAATCCGCGGGCGAAAACTTGTTATTAGGTAATTATTCCGGCGGCAGGAAAGACTACTTAGTCGGCACTCGTTGTGGTGCGCCAGAGTGGGTACTTAAACCTCGGTGTGGTTCGGCTGGAGGAGCCACCCGTTGTCAAAGAAACCGCTCAGAACCCCCGCAACACCTTCCCCCAAACCACCCCTCATCATTTTCTCCGTTTCCCTCTTTCGCGTTTCGCGACCATCTCATTCCGCAGCCCTCGCCCGTCTAGTTGCGGGATGGCTGCTTACCATCGACGAACTTTAAATTGGCAAAGCGCATTCGAGGGTGTTAATATTGTCCCCGGGGCCGTGTTTCGTCTTGGAAACGAAGCGGCTGTGGATTGTGACGGGCGTGGAGACAATTTCGGGAGTTCGATTTTCGATTTTCCCGAACAGAGACGCAACAATTTTTCGTCGCTTTTCAAGTAGCAACGCAAGGCAGTCTCTGGTTATAAGATAGAGTTCTTCTTTGGATGAATATAATGGAATTCTTCTCGTCGCTGTTTATAATTAGATAATCAAAAATTTGTTCTATTTTAACTGCGCATGTTCATGTGTTCGTAGATGAACCAAAAGTATTTAATTGAAATAAAAACAAGGGTTTGGAAACGGTGCTTTTCGGTTACTACTTTCAGATCGACTGTCGCTTGTTTCTCTTTAGTTATCTTTAGTTTAAACATTAGGGCATGACCCGTTCATATGCATTCTCACATCCTGCAGTCCTTTCATTCACGCCACACTGTTACACTCAGCCTTCATTTATGCTCTAAAAATATGCAAATGTACAAAGCAAAATTTGCTGTGATCATAGAATAATACTGTGTATCTATATATATTACTTTATATCATTTTATGATTTACGATTTGTTGTATTTATACTGCAGATGTTCATGTATGCGAGACCTGCAAAGAAAATTAAAAGAAAATTACATGCCTTTTAAAAAAATGTGCAAAATGTACTAGCAATACTGTAGACAGAAAAGCAAAAAGATTGTAAGTATAATGTATATTATTGTTAGATCGATAGAATTGTTTTATTTATTGCTACACTGACGAGAAATTTCATTCTGAATAAATAATTTCGACACTTCCGTTTGTTTAATCCTCCATTATTCCGCAAATACGTTTCGCATCAGTTATCGTTCCTCTTTACCATCCAACATGACGCCCACGTTCATGAAACGGTTAATGTCACCTCGATGAAGCAATTTGTGCTACGTAAATGTTCGTCATTCAGCGCCGACAGAAGTATTCTCTATTACGCTAATAGAATATCAAGAGCGCGATGTGACACACGATCCAGCAAACGAAGTAGCCGATACAATTCACGAAATTGATTGAAATGGTCATAGTGTAACGACAAAAGAGAAAATGCGCCAGCTCGCGAATAAAATGACACGCCACGCTTCGTTCAATCCTTTCCAAATGAAGCTTGAATTACTAGCGAGCATACGCGTACATCCTGAAAAGCGTAATTACATTCTATTTGCGACCTAGATTTTAATTAACCGTTTTGCCGAGCTCAAAGTCGCGCTTTATCGTCTCTGCTAATATCATGTTTTCCCTGTAACTGCGAAGCAACTTCGACGGAACAGACCAACCGTTAAATGAGGTCTTTATTTATTTATCCCGTTTCTAGTTCTTTCACGACTTTTCCGTTGACCGTGTATTCCATATCGCGGCGGTGCAAAAGGATTTCAACAGTTTTCTCGGTTTTACTGTAATATTATACAAAGTAGGGCGTTTAAGACCGGTCATTCGAAAAAGAAATATATTAGGTTATCCCAAAAGTTTCTTTCGCTTTATTAATAAGTAATACATGCACAATAGTTTATGTTTTATGTTACATTACTGAATTGTGCACGATTCATCTTGCTCCATTACTGTTACAACATGAATATCTATGAAATTAGATTGTCTGTTTATATAAACACGACCACATAAAATAATTTAGTGCATCTCGAGAAAGAAACTTTCGGGACAACCTAATATATGTCAAATTGAGTAACCTCCTCCTTTTCGAAGTCGATCAATAACTCGCTTAGTTGTAACGATAGACGAAAACGTTTGAAGCAGAAGCTATTTGATTTCATTATAACACACTGCGATGACGTCTTATGCTTCTTGGTTCCAGGTGGGAGCGCTAAGAACGTTTGGAATATATATTTTTTTTAATGGAAGGATTCGTTTGGTAAGAAACTTTTATCAGGAGGTTTGAAGCTTTAAACATCAGGTATTATGGTGTCTATTAAATTATAGATAGTATTATGTTGGAATAAGGAGCTGAGGTACAAGAAGTAGTGAAAACAATTAATATTCAAAGATTTGAAATTATTGTATCTATATTATAATGTATAATACTCTTCATAATTCATAAATTTTATCCTAGATTTGGAGACCATAACGATCCACTTATTAAACATCAATTATTAAAAACATTACTCTATAACTTTTTAGCTATCTCTGTGACAACACATGTATCTATTTTAGTTTCATGTACAGCTGCGGGAACTGTGCTGATTGTGAGTCTAGTTTCTTTATACTGTCCTATGAGTTTCAAAAAGTTAAGAATTACCGATGAGTGTGTATAATGATAATGATGATGCTGGCTATGTGTGATGATGACTGTGCATTTATAATAACGACGTCGATGATTATGCAAGATGACAATGACTAGCTATGATAATAACAACTATTTGTGTCCATTCTATAGTTTCTTGCACGTTCAGATTTTCTATAAATGTATAAAAATCCGCAGTCTAGTGATAATAATGACTAAGGTATGATGATGTTTACTCTATATCCTAACGATGATCACACCTATTAACAATGAATATGTAAGATGACCAGCTGCGATGACATTGATTGCGTCTACTGTGATCTTTTTTTTATATATATATTATTTATTTATAATGGTCGCATGAACAGCAAGGTCATTAGCGACCATGGTATAACACATAGTTACAAATTAATTACAAATTTATCGCACATATACAATAGTTAAACTTTGTTATATAATTCCACACTTTTTAAAAATGAAAGAGTCGCAGTGATACTTTTAAGACTGTTATGGCAGTCACCGAGATCTGTCAGAAGTTTGAAAACTAGTCGTTTATATTGGAACATTGGGCAGTCAAGTAATACATGTTCAATAGATAATTTAACATTGCAGGAATTACAGATCGTAGGTGGATTTTTAGTAATTTTGTAGATATGGATCATATTTGTGTGTCCGATTCTAAGTCGCGTAATAACAACCTGATCCTTCCTGCCGGTAATATCAGGGTATTTGTTATTAAAGACATCTTTTCTTATTTTAAATAATTTGAGTCCTACTGTGATCTTATAAATGTTAAGATCCATCGATCTATCCTGTCGTCTTTCTAACGTCGCTTCAACGATAATTTCCCAATATTTCGGTTGTTTAGCTGTCCGCTTCGCGCAGCGCCCCGCCAAGGGCCGCGGCTCTAATTTATTTTCAATTATTCGCGGCATGACGTGCCGTGGTTTCATAAGATTACCGGAACAATGGATCGCGGTAGGGTTTTCCGAGAGCGACAATACTCCGGCGCTTGTTTCCAATCCTCGATAATTCCTGATTACGGACGACAGCAGCAGGGTGCCGGCTGGGTAGCTTGGCTGGCTGGCTCCGCGATTTAAAAGTAATTATGGCCGCCTTATTTATGTCGCCTCGGTATCGGCTTCGGGTCGCACTATTTCATGGGGATTTAGGGCGAGCAATTAACAGATAAAATCTCCCGTTATTTTTCTACCTCCAAGCACCGGAGTCTCACTTTCTGGGGATGTTCAGCAGTATACGGCGTAACGTCGGTAACAATTTATACAACGTTAAACAGCCCTGCTTAAGCCTTTTTTTTTCTTTTGTTGTCCTTATTCTCGCCTCCCCTTTAGAACGCGCGCGTCTTCCTTGAGATCCTTCTTGATTTATCTGCGATTTTAATTCCCTTTAGTATTCCTCTAGAAACGAGCACGACTACGCTTTTCGCCCCCGAGATTTTCTCGTTCTTGTTTGCAGTAGTGCGAGATAGAGGATGTTTTCTGAGCTGTTATCCAATATTTGTGGTAATTAAAAATCTGCCCTTCGCGCGGTTCTCCTTGACTCCTTCTTCTAGATTTTCTGTATTCATCGTTGTTGTGTATTTATACTAGTCATGGTATACTAGTCAGTATTGGGGAATTTTTATAGGTATATTGGTAGAAATTGAAAGATGACGTTTTTATCTTTTAGAAGTGCTTGTCGGATATTTTAGTATATACCTTTATTTATGTATATTTATTCTGTGGAGAATTATACAATAATATTTACAATATTAAGACAGAGTTAAGACAAAATTAAGTAAATGAAATTAGTGTAATTTATCTAAATGTAGATTATTATAGATTATGTCTTGGTGGTTTTATGTGAAATTATTGTTGTCGTGGTAAATGTAACTTGCTAATTACAACAATATCAATCGCTAATTTCTAAATTAATATAATTAGATACAATATATATCATATATCAGATACAAAGTTTAATATTACTAAATGTAAGTATAATTCTCATCTACATATCCAAATATTAAAGTTTTAATTATCCTTGCCAAATTCAGGCAACAAGCTGAACTTTTAGCACTCAGCCCTAACGCTCTTAACTATTTTTCATAATCTAGAAATGTTGCATTCAATCTTAACCATTTTAAAATACCGTGTATCCACATAACTCCCCTGATGAAACTATTTTCAAACAAATTTCAATCATTTAACGCTTTGTTGCTTTGGAATCTCATAAATTTCATCTTTCTTTGAACAGTTGAAGCATCAGAATTTCATCTATCTCGAAGCATGACAGAGTCCCAATTATACTGTGTGTCTCGTTCTCGATGGTAGTATATTGTAGTCATGCTTGTCATGCCTAGCTTCACAACGTTCAACGCATAGTGGTTCCCTTCTCCAAAAAAAAAACCCGTGCTCTGCCAACTTTACACTCTCATTAGCCTCTCCAACTTCATATTGTTTCGTTGTGCCAAAGCGTCTAGACGTTCTTTTTTCGCTTAATTATATTCTTGTAGTTTATATTTAATTCTACATTATTCATCGAGGGAGATGGCAGGACACAAGAAGGGAAAACGATCACGGTCTCGATCGCACGAAGGGCATCAATCGAAACATCAAAAAGATGACAAATTCGATCAGTTACAAAAACAAATCGATAATCGATAAAGATTCTTGTAATGAATCATGTGGTATGTGAAGTAAATAAATAAATTTAGAAAAGAAGAAGAAGAAACCTCAAATTTCCATACGAAAATTGAGGGACAAGGCCCACACGGCCGCGTCAGCCTATACGGCGATGAAAGTGCGCGCAAAAATGCGCAGCCCGTACGGCAATTTCTTTAATCTATACGACTTCAAAGGTTCGATTTCATTATGACAAGTCCAATACGGACAAAGATATTGTTGTGGATCGGGATAAGTATATATGAGGTTAAAGACCACGCGACTCTTGTCGTGTATCAATTGTTATTTCGCACATCGCGCCACACGCGTAGTATTCTTTTAGTCGGTAACTTCGAGTTCTACGGATATCATAGTATGGACAATACGTGTTACCGTTCTAATGGCGACAGAATTTCTTATTTTAATTTTTTTCTCTCTAGATCATGAGGATTTAGAGAGCATTCCTGAAGGTGTAAGCAATCAAAATGAAATTATTGGGCAAAACACTTCAGGTGATAACGTACTAAAAGTACTTGGAATGGATCCCACGGATAGTAAGTTTAAACCAGTCAAATATCATCCACAGCTAAAAAATACGTGGCTGAAGTGCAAAAAGGAGGGCCTTCCAGGAAAAAACAAGAAGGAAATTCTGGAGATTTATGACAGAAGGAACTACTTTCATGTTGAAATTCCCAAGTTAAATTTGGAAATAGAAGCTTTACTCAAAGAAATCGCCCAAAAGAGGGATGAACATTTTGTAAAGACACAGAACTGTGTAGGTACGGTAATAGCTGCTTTGAGTGCTGCAGTGTCCTTTTTGATTGATCCTTCAGAAGAAGGATTAGACGAGGAAGTTTTTACGAATTATATCAGCCATGCAGGCCAGATCCTAGTGGACGTATTTCATCAGCTATCAGTAGCTAGAAAATCATATATAACGCCACACCTAAAGAAAAGCATTAAGCCAGTGGTAGAAACAATGATTTCCGATGAGTGGCTTTATGGGAGTAACCTGAAGGATGCAATAAAAGATGCGAAAGAAATTGAAAGGGCTTGTGCAGATATACAAGAAAAAATGCCACAAAAACATAATCAAAAATTTCGAGAACAGGGAAACGCCAGATACCCACCTGCGGGGTACCGTCAGAATGCAGCTCAAACGTCGTCGAAGAAATTTGAGACGATGAGCCACTCATTGTCAAGGAGATAAGCCAGGTACATAAACCGACGGGGCGCCTAGGTCAATTTTTAGAAAGGTGGAAACATATCACTTCTGACAAGTATATTTTAAGTTACATAAAGGGATACAAAATTCCTTTTAATGAATTAGCATTTCAAAACATTGCTCCTGCGGAGAGAATATGACCTATTAGAGAAACAGAAAAAATTCAAATAGAAATTAATAAACTTTTGAAGAAGGGTGCTATTGAAGAATGTACAGATTGTCAGGGGCAATTTATATCTTCTTATTTTCTTGTACCAAAGCCTGATGGTTCAAATCGGTTTATTTTTAATCTTAAGGAATTGAACAAATTCTTAGATCCTCTACATTTTAAATTAGAGGATATTCGATCTGCCATAAATTTATTATCAAAACAAGACTTTATGGGCTCTATAGATCTTACAGATGCATATTTTTTGGTTCCGATACATGATAGTCACAAAAAGTTTCTGAGATTTAAGATTCAAGGAAAATTGTATCAATTTTTATGCTTACCTTTTGGATTATGTACTAGCCCTTACATATTTACAAAAATAATGAAACCAGTCATACACAAATTAAGGTTGCAAGGAATGCTGCTGGTATTATATTTAGATGATTTCTTATTTATTCATAAATTAAAAACTGCTTGTGAGAAAAATATGGCAAAGGCCATCCAATTTCTAGAGCATTTAGGCTTCATCATAAATTATAAAAAGAGTTCACTCTTAGCACGACAACAGTGTAAATATTTAGGTTTTATTATTGATTCAAATAGTTTTTCTCTGAACTTGACACATAAAAAGAAACATCAAATATTGCAACTTGTAAGTGAATTTAAGGTAGGACGAATGTATAAAATCAGAAAATTTGCAGAGTTTTTGGGAGTTTTAACTTCAGCGTGTCCAGCTGTAGCTTATGGTTTCATTCATTGTAAACGCCTGGAAAGTTAGAAATTTCTAGCTTTGAAATTTAACGGTGGCAATTATGAGGAAAAAATCTTAATATCTGAAGGTATGTCAGAAGATCTTAATCGGTGGCAAATAAATACTGTCATTGGATCAAATCCAATTAGAACACAAGTTTATTCAATGGAAATATTTTCCGATTCTTCATTGTCAGGCTGGGGCTGTTATTGTAACGCTTCAAAAACGTATGGGTTTTGGAATAAGAAAGAAGGAAAAAATCACATTAATTATCTTGAGCTGTTAGCAGCCTTTTTTGCAATAAAATATTTTGCTTCAAAATTATCGCAATGTGAAATCTTACTTCGTTTGGATAATACAACGGCGATTTCAGACATTAATAAAGCGGGTGGCGTACGATTTCTAAAATTGAGTGAATTGTCAAAAAAAATTTGGGAGTGGTGCGAAGAGAGGAAAATGTGGTTGAGGGTATCCTACATTCCATCTGCTGAGAATACAGAAGCTGACAATGCGTCGCATCAAATTAATATAGATGCTGAATGGGAACTATCTCATCATGCATTTACAAGCATACAAAACCAATTTGGTTCTGTTTCAGTGGATTTATTTGCATCCAGGATAAATAAAAAATGTAAAAAATTCTTTTCTAGATTTCCAGATTCAGAAGCTTCGGCTATAGATGCCTTTACCATGTCATGGAAAAATGAATACTTTTATGCCTTTCCTCCTTTCGCACTCATTCTGCGCACGCCAAGAAAAATTATTAACGATAAGGCATTTGGCATTGTTGTAATACCATTATGGCCCACACAACCTTGGTACTCCTTGTACATTTCACTACTCGTGGAACCGCCTATAATATTAGAACCTGATCGTAACTTATTGACATCTCCTTACAGAGACAGGAACCATCCACTAGCATCCCACCTTTCACTAGTGGCAGGCAAGTTATCTGGTCAGGGTATCTCAAACAAGGATTAACCGAGGAAGTTGCGGATGTTATGGTTAATTTTATTACTAATTCAACATTAAAACAATACGAGTGTCATCTAAGAAGCTGGTGGGAGTTCTCTCATTTAGAGAATCTTGATATCTATAATGCAAAAACTATGGATATTACTAAATTTTTAAACAAACGTTACAAAAACAGTGCAAATTATAGTACGCTACACACCGCTCGTTCCGCAATTTCTTTAATTTCACTTTATTATATTAATAAAGATAGTCTAATATCTCGTTTCTTAGAAGGTGTGTTCAAACAAAAACCACCAAAACCGAGATACGCAACAATTTGGGATGTCACTTCAGTTCTCAATTATATTGAAAATCTGCATCCATTAAAAGATTTAAAATTGAAGGATGCTGCAGAAAAAGTTGTCACCTTATTAGCGCTAATAACAGCTCAGAGGCTGCAAACCCTGGCACTGATAAATATAGATAACATAAAGAAATCTGATACAGGGATAAATATTAAAATCACAGATCACATAAAAACATCAAAACCAGGAGTTTTTCAACCAGAATTAATATTGCCATTTTTTAAAGAGAAGCCAGGTTTGTGTGCAGCCACTGCAGTTTTAGATTATCTAGATTGTACTAAAGATTTGAGAAATAGTGTCAAAAGATTTTTTATTGCCACTGTGAAGCCTTTTGGTGCAGTGTCGTCACAAACTATTGGTCACTGGATCAAAACATTGCTAGGCAAAGCTGGTGTGAATACAGAACTTTTCACAGCATATAGTACTCGACATGCAGCAGTTTCTAAAGCTCATAAACGAGGAATAGACATCTCAATTATAAGACGTAGTGCTGGGTAGTCACCCAATTCACAAATATTTTATAAGTTTTATAATAAGCCCATTGAAAATTTCAATGACCAATTTGCTCGAACCATCCTACAGTAATTTTTATGAATTTGTAAACGTTAAAAATAAAAATAAGTAGGTAAACAGGAGAATTATCACTCCATCTTTAAAAATATACAATCTACTATCATCGAGAACGAGACACACAGTATAATTGTATCAAAATTATATGAAGTGTCTCGTTCGAAGATGATAGTCTCCCTCCCTTACTTAACCCCCAAATCAGTTCCCGCTATCATCTTCAATAAAAGTCGTGATAATTCAAAGGACAGTACACAAAACAATATGAAGTTGGACAGGCTAATGAGAGTGTGAAGTTGGCAGAGCACGGGTTTTTTTGGAGAAGGGAACCACTATGCGTTGAACGTTGTGAAGCTAGGCATGACAAGCATGACTACAATATACTATCATCTTCGAACGAGACACTTCATACAATTATATCATAATAGTCGTTGATATAACGTTCTTCCTAACTCTACAAGAATACCGTTTCCTTCTTTCGTCTAGTGTGACGCACCAATTCACACAACGCTAAGCAGCCTCGTGTCGAATTGCTCTCTTTTGTTTAGTGCTCCTTTTGTAATGAATATTCGCAAGAATAAATCCAGACATTTCCAGTTTAATGCTCACATCCATTGTGTATCTTCATTGTGTATCTTCTTCGTGTAATCTTTTGGTCGAGGAACATTAAAATTTGGGTAAGTTCCTTAGACAGAAAATGGCAAGGAAACAGACATGCGGTTCGTTGTGGCTCGAGTATCATCTTGGCACCACTCGTTGAATTGTAGCTGCGGAAGCAGCTTCAGCAACTCCTCGAGGATCATAATGTAAAAAGTAGAAAACAAACATCTCCGAAAATGTTTCTTCTTATCCCTAGCTGTTGTTGGTCACTGTCTGAGAATTGAAAAGACTGTTATCATTATTTATAGAGCCTACATATGTAATATGTACATTGATTTGAAATAAGACTTTTTTCTTTTTTTTTTCATATACGTATTTTATTTCACTAAAGTGAAACAAAGCTGAAATTATTAATTTTTAATTTATTGTCACTTTCTTAATCTTGGTTGTCAGCGTTCTTTCATCGATCATGTGTAATTTTTTATTTCAAATGAGATTTCCGAAATGAGAATTTTATTTTGTAGTAAACAAAAAGCTGAAACTCTTAATGTTGAATTTATTCTTACTTTCTAAATCGTGGTTGTTAGGATTTTTTCCTTGAATCCAAATATGGTTTTGTCATTATGGAATCATTACATTTCATGATTAAATTAGAGATATTACAGAAAAAGTACGAGTTTTTAATATAGTATGTGGAAACCGTCCATATTAGACATTCTACTAAAAGTTTCCAGATATTAGTGATGTGGTCCTGGAAGGTGGTAATCTTCTTAAAAAGTATATTAAAATCTTCAATCTTTTCTTATTAAAATCACTGTTTTTTAAACAAATTTATGTTGTATGAATTCGATTTTTTTATTTGTGATTATTAAAATTTTCATATTTTTAATTTAGATTGTCGAAAGTTGTTAAAATTCCTATTCCCCCAATTTTTATTTTCATAATCTCCACAAGCCTCAATTTAAATTGTTGAAGTTTTTATATCCTTACTTCTTGTATTTTTAAGTTTAGATTTCCAAATTTTTATTATTGAAATTTCTACTTTCCAATTTATATTATTAATATTTATATTTTCCCGATTCAGATGGCTACACTCTCCATTTTCCCAATTGTTTATTTTTTAATTCTAAATTTCCCAAATTCTTACTGTTAAAATCTCCAATTCCCCTAGATAAATGACACAAGAATATTTGATATCAGAAGCTATGCATACGTATAAATTGTAGTAAAGATCAGCTCGTTTGTATTCCACGTATACAATTCACAATGCAGTGAATGCGTTACAGTTCAGTGTACGAACCGGTCAAGATATTATAGCGGGACATAAAAGTATTTCGCTCGGTGGTTTATCGAGCAAATCGCCTTGTCGCGCCGAAGAAGGTAAATCGAACACTTTATAGACGGTCGTCATACGTGGTACTTCCTGTTTTGCCGGGGTGAATCCTTAAGACAAATCGTTGGCATTCCGTATCCGGGGTTATGATTTCACGACTGCAACTGGACGTCGTTGCTGGAACGACCTGGCATAAATTTTTTCGGACGCAGGAAATAGTTTTCAATGGAGACGGTGTGGTCGAGGATGTTGTGTCCAATCGATGATCTATAAACCACACCGATATACGGTGACACGAATCTAACTTTACTTTATTTCAAAAGAAAAAGTTTCGACAAAATTATTTATTCTATTATTTTTTTAAAATTGTAATTTCTATAACAAATGAACGATTTAGTGTATATTTTCAGTGCATCTTTTTGTGAATTATTTATAGTTATTCGCAGATACATTTTTTTCACTGTAACGAATATTAGTATTTTTTTTTAAATTTCAATGACTCTCTTTAAAACGTTAACTTGATGTGATTTTTCTAATCGTTTTCAGTTATTCAATTGATATTATGTATTATGATAATTATTACGTAATCACCACTATCATTACTTAGAAGAAAGAGTGAATGACATTCTTATTGTTTTCGATAGTGATTTATTAGGAACAAAAGAAGTGATAAAAAATAATATGTAGAATATCGCAGAAGAATAATTACCGATATGTACCTAGAAATGTGAAATATGAACATTGATAAATACGATGTAATTTTACTTTTATCGTGTATCTATGTCATACACCAATAAATTGATATTCTTTTGTATTTACATATGACTTTGATGAACCAACTTTTTCTAACTTTGAGTGTAACCCTTTTCTGTTTTAGGTATGGCACTGAAGCTAATTTTGGCGCAGGTTGATATATGGTTACTAAAATTAGGAGGTGGTGAGTCTTTTTGTGTTAAATTGTGTTTTTAACTGTGCGCGCGCGCGCGTGTGTGTGTGTGAGCGACAGATAGATAGAAAAACACATATACAGTTAATATTTATAGAAATATCCTTGTCTCGCGTTTAAAAATTTCAAAGGCAAGCTTACTAGAAGTGGGATGATCTGATAAGCTTTCTAAATTGTACTTATTTTGCTATATAATTTAGAGGCTTTAAGAATTTATTTTTTGATGTCATCTTTTACGTTCAATTGTAATGTTTACTTTCCTTTTAATTAAATAAACCGGATGCATTCCGTACCATTTGCGTATTTATAAATCAGGATCCTAAAGCTCCTTCTGGATTACCCTTTACATTTTTCCTGTAATTTAATTTAGATTAAATTTGTATCTTCAAAAGGCTTAGCTACATTTGCGCAATAATCTGAATATTCAATATGATGAACATGCAAGTATGATAAAATATTCGATGCAAATAATTTTCTTTTACTAAATATTACTATTTTGAAAGTAAAATGGTCAATGCGTATTCAAATAATGAGTTTTAACCTCATTATTTTTAGTGGAACAAGGTATTAAATAACTTTTGCAAAAATTATCGGGAATTATGTAAAAGCTAAACGGTTGATCAAGGGAACGAATCGACTTAAAAATGAAATCATCGTCGAATATGCAAATTTGTGTCACTGCACCGTGGATAGGGTCAACAAACATTTGTTGATTATGCATGCGCGCGGCGCGCAGCAATAATTGTGAGTGGGAATTAATAATTAATTCACCGAACAGCAGCACAATAATATGACATGCGGCTGGATTTGTCGTGCGATTGAAATGTTATCCCGTTAACGAGCGCGATTTACGATTAAATATTATAATAGATTCGTGTCGTCCATTCCTATTGGGTTGTTTTTAATAATTGATTCGGCGATTGGACTGCAAGTAAACATCTGTAAAGCAGGTGGTTTATAAATTGCTTCAAACTTGTTGGTAGACGTACTCGCGCAAATACAAATTTATGCGCATTCATTGCTTTACTTTTAGTTAACTGTTAATTTATTGCAATGAAGTTTCAAATACTTTTAATGTTTCTTCAATATTTTATAAGGTATTTCGAATTTCTTCTAAACTCAAGGAATAAATGCAATCATTTAATGAAATTTGTGTTATATAGAATTATTAGAGTATTATAGTATACAATATACAATATATATATATGTATATACATACGTATTGTATAGTATAATTAATTGTCGGATTATTTCTGCAGAGAAAATATATAATTATTTTTATTAGTAAATATATAATTGAGTACTAACGAGAAATAAGTGAAGGGCATTATATACAAATAATACATTAAGCAAAATTATACCAACATTATTATAGTCTTAATATTAATAAAAACATAACATACATATGTATGTAAAATGTTCAGTAAAAAACCGAATTCTTGATCAAATATTTTTATATTATCACAGTCACATAACATTTTTTATTAAAAAAATGAAACTTAACAAATGACACTAGTGAGAGTTTATAAAATTCTTTGAAAGCAAACAATCATATTTTTAATGTTAAAAGATTTCTTTAAAGTTTATCAACTTTTGCAACGCACATTTTTTATATTAAATAAAAAAATGTATCAAATCGAATGCACCATTAACCGTCAAAATATTTATGCAACTTCAAAAAGTAACATTGGGTGATTAGAAAATTATCTGCTTCTTTGAACGATAATATTTTTATAAGAACAGAAATAACTCAGTGGTAGATAGTATTTGTTAAAATAATTTTGTTCATTTTACATTACTAAAGAAATAGTGATGTCCTTTCTTAATACATAACAAAACTGACCGGAAATAAATAAACACGCGAATGCCACTGTTTAGCGTAAACCTGGATGATGAATTCTAATATACGAAGAAAATTTACACAAATTCACAAATGATAGGAGAAAGCAGCGTTCGAAAAAGACTACAAACTTTCTGCGCTCTCTTTATATACCATTAGTCGTTTTTTATACAAATTTAAATAACAACATCCCTGGAAACCGTGCGCCCGATACATATCCTTGATAACCCCTGAGCAGAACGAGTCGCGAGAAAAAAGTGTACTTGAAGGAAACGATAAGCACGTAAATATTGACGTTCCTGGAATGGCAAACTACGTAACAGCCTCCTCGTTCGAACGTGACCTCAAGAGTGCTTTTAATTCTGTGTACAGCCAGGTAGAAAATCGCTGTTTACATCGGGACAGTATCTGGGGGAAGCATTTGTTCCATAATTGAGACCCGAGGGTAGGAAATTTCGAATTCTGAAACTGCGTATACATAGCGGCTGCAGAATTGCGGAGGAGTTATAACTCGAAACGATTTTTAGAAATGAAGATATTAGGTGGACTGGAAAGTAATGTCGTTTCTTTTACATTAAATTAAAACAAATTTTTTATAAATTTCTATTTTTAATTATTACTTATATAATCGCTCCCGTTATCCTGTTAGCCTTTTGCCATCTAGTGTGCACATGTCAATGCTAGATCGATAAAAAACAATGAGCAAAAACGATATTATTTTCCGGTTCACCTAATATACAGATAGCGTTTTTATACACTGGGAGAATTTGTACATCTAATATTTGGATACGTATCACGTCGTGCATTCTTTAACTCTTTGAAGTTAGGTTAGTTAAAAACTATCCCACGTTTTATTTAGCTTCACTATTTTGTTTAAAGTTTTTCATTCACATGGTAATACTATGAAATAGTGCTAAAAGTACAATAAGTGGAATTAGAAATGTATACAAGTCAAAACGCGTTAGCAAGTTGTTGACATTGTTCTTTTGTGCAGCATGAATTTTATTTTTCTTTTATAATCGTGTGCCTCAAAGAGTTAAATATTAAAAATTGTGTAACGTATTGCCAAATTTGCTTTTTATTTGGTATAGAAATTAATTCTGTGTCTTCATATTCGATTATTCATAACTCTAATTTAAATAGATACATATACTTTTTATTTTGGTTCATTAAGGTATCGATATTGTAAGTCCTTAATCTAATCTCTATTACAATAAGTCTGTATATTTAATTCTTCTACAATTACTGGAATTATCAATCATACTTATAATCTGTTGGAATAATAATAAGTAAAATTGTATGGCTACCAAACTTCGTTTATACATAAGTTGCAATAGTCGTCAGGTTAAGACTTAGGTTATGCAATTTATAACTTAGAATGTTGGTATTTTAACATAACGAAATCTCAATGAAATATTTCTGTTCAAATTTTAGTTATAGATGATTGAATATAGAGATATGGAATTAATTTCTACTGGAACTAAAAAGATTTGAGATCTTTCAAACTTCAATGAGATTATATTTAATTTCAATATTTGTGATTTTTTTTAGGTATATTTACGTTATGTTTTTTGAAACACATAGCCCTTTACCTTGAAAGTTGTACTATTAAAAAAAGATCTAGTTAATGATAACATTATTTACAATTTAACGATATGTATTTAACCCTTAAATATTTCGATTTAAAAAGAAAATTCTTTACGCCACTTTCAAAATGAAGGACTCGTATATCAACATTAATATCACAAAAGTAAAAAAATATTCTACTATCTGAAAATTCCCTTATCCGAACACCTATGTCCTAATCCGAATAATCGTGGTTCTACTGTGTTTAAATATATTTGCTAAGGTTATTTACTTATCAAATTCTTCAATAAAAATTGCAGAGCGAATTGTCACGATTGCTCACTTTAAGAAAATGCATGTAAAACCGATTTTTACACCTGAATTGACCAAAGTGTACCCTCAAGGTGGGTCACAGCATACTTAACGGTGATCTCGGAGTTTTTGCAACATAGCGTTTTTGGTACACAACTCGTGTGACGTGGATACGAGCAAAAGCATGTAACAGAAATCGAGGAAACGTGGACGGTGTTCGACGTCTTGACGTTTCACCTGAAATGCTTTTCTTTCCCTCGTTTACAAATAGATGTCAATGCCAGAGTCTGCGGGTTCCTTTTTCCTTTGTCCCCGAGAATCATGGTAATTGCAACCGAAACTACTCGCAGTCTCGTCGGTGAAATCGACGCCCATCACGGTGGTTAGGCATCCGGCCAACCAGAGTTCAACGAACTGGTCCAACCCGTTCTACGGATCCTCGTTTTCGTTCTGAATCCGTGGGATCATCCTGCCAGCATCGTTTCCCTCTCACGAATTGTGTGATTCCCTATCCGCCGCGCCGTTCAATCGATCTTGCTTGTACAACATACTTTCGTTTCAATGTTTTATTTATTTTTTTTATTTATTTAATGACTTATTCGCCATAGTAAAAAAGAAAAGATACAGGTACAGGAAGCATTGTAGCTTGTAGAAGTAAGATGAAAGTGGTGTTGAATGAAAGGAATGAAGCTACCTAGGTTAATTTAATCCTTAATGTATAACTAGAAAATATGTTGAAGTGGGTAATGGAAGATTATATAGTGCTTGGTGGACACGAAGGGAGATGATGCCTTGGATAAACTGAATTCTTATATCAATCTTTGGATCGTTATATTGTACAGTGGGTGTAAAATGTATTCGTAAAAAACTTTTGTGTGAAATTGTAGTTTCTTAACTTCTTTTTTTATAATCAATGATATTTTACATATTCTCGGAAGTCTCTAAGATAGATATAATCCAAAGAACATTTACTAGTTAATATAATTTGTGAAATTAACCAAAAAATGGGAAAAGTGGGTAAAAGTATAGAAGCAATAAGTATTTGTACGATTCTTATGACGAACCATTTACAGTAGAGTTTGTAACGTAAACGCATTAGTTTATTCCTCCATATGAATTGCTCCATATGAGTTTTCGAGAAACAATTACAATTTTTTAAATTTTACCACTTTTAATTTTTTTCGTTTTTTCCCCCGAAAAACTTCGATTCATTCATTATTTAGTGTCGCAAGTCCCATAGTGAATCGAATTTTTCCTGTATTCTTTTTTAAATTGAAAATAAATTTTGTTTTCATTTTCTCGCAATTTAACTTCGTGTAAAGTTGATAAAAACATCTGGAAAAAATCACAAAAAAGTATTTAGTAGGGTATTATAACGTATAAAAATTTCATCCAAATCAAAAATAGTCTGGTTCAACTAACATACTACATGATTACATACTAAGTAATCATTAATTATATTAATAAGTTAAAACTGTAAAATCACTACTGATATTTTAAGTCAATCCAATCTATTACTTCTAATATTTCCGTTAGAGATATCGAGATAATTTTAATCGTAAAATGTAACAGCACCGAAAAATTGAAAAACTATGTCAATACTCGTGACAAATGTAAATTTCCAATTTGACAATATATTTCACACTGTTTGGTCTTATAGTATACAGTCTGTAGTACAGACCAATCAATCGGGTTACTGCAGAGGTTTACTGCTTTCACCGTAACTACTTGAAACTTCTTTCATTGTGCAGAACCTTGCTACGCGAATGCATGCTTGTTCAAAATTTCCTAATGTATAACAGAACGGCTGCGTTTATTGGAGGACCTTCCAGTTAGGCACTAAGTGATGAAACGTTTTTATACCGATGGATATTCCGTAGCATTTCCAATTAAAAGTTTTAAACGGCCCTCGTACATGGTTCAGTCGCGTTCTTTCTCGTTTTACGTTTTACAAGAATTTGATAAATGTTTATTTAAATAATATGTCATCTTACTTGGTTAGATGTTATTTTGAATTAGTTATGCAGAAGTTTATTCGATAAGGATATTATTTTACAGTCTCTCACAGTCTCTTACAGTGATAATACTTGACTAACCATCAACACAAGCAAAATTGGTCGACTGTTTTGATATGTACGTACAATATACATAATCAATTGATGCAACACAATCATAATTTGAACTGCAATTTCAAAATTTCGTATGCATTTCACAAAATACAATGATTAAATTTCCGAATTATTTAGTATTTGATAGAGTTAAATAGAATAGATTAAATATTCATATGCATCCAACATACTTCATAAAAATCAAAACATTTTTAACAGTGTGTGAATAAATAAAATTAGCAATGAAATTAGTATTTGACTTAACATAAGTATGGACTTTCTATTCGAACCATTTTTTTTTGTCAAAAATATATAGTAAAATAAGATTATTTTGAAAACAATTAGTTGTGGATCTTGTGTAGACTTTTGTTCGTTTTTTGTTAGTTCCATTAGCGAGTTAAGACTTATTCTATTGCTGTGATACACTCTGTGTACTTGATCCTCTTTGTATTTTCGAACGCCTTTTCTTATCTCGTTGCCCTCATGCTTGGTTTTTTAAAAAAAATTCAAGCAGCAGCAACTCCCCCGTCTTCATTAATCACCTGGTCTTAATAAAACATCGTAAGTTCAAAAGCTGAGTTCGTAGATATTAGTCAAAGTCTGCTCGATAATTTATCAAGATCAAGAAAAACTTCAGATTTATACTAGAAATTGGTTAACTGGTATTCGTGAAAATCTATGGTAAGATTATTATGAAATGTTCAACCTGACTTGATCTTGTATCAAGACATAACGATATAGTTTCAATTTAATTGATGATATGTAGTGTTGAACTTTGTATATATACTTTGTATGTTTTATTAGGCGTTATTCATTCTTTAGAAATTAAAACATTTTATTATTTTAGCTCTTTTTTGCAATTTTTAATAATTCAATTTAATAACAAAGCTTGCGAGTGTAGAAATTAAGAACTAACTTCATTGATCTAATGGCCAATTCTTTTTCTTGTATTTTAAACAATTACTGAGACCAATCCTAGAATCTTTCAGTGAATTTCATATATTTTTCTATTTCCAGGTGATCTTTTTTCTCTTTGATGTTATTTTTTTCCATTACTTCCTGACAATTTTCTTTGATTGGAATAAAAGAAGTTTGAACTGATATTGGCTCGTAATGTCTAATCATCTTATAATGACTTTGCCATTTTTTATCATTAGAAAATGTAATTATAAAAATTTGTTTACAATTTTTGTAGTTACTGTCATGTTATAGTATTTAAAAAAAATAATTATTATGTCTAAATAGGTATCACTAAACAATTTAAAGTATAACTTGTACCTACTTGCATATACCTGTATGTATAATTATGTATAATCCAATAATGATGGTACCCGTATGGAAACAAAAACAAAAAGTAATAATAATGGTTGATTTTGTAGCTATTACTATTATTGTAATTCGATATTTTTGTAATTCTAACATAATTTGTTAAGTAATTGTTTATTTGTTAAATTTGTGAAGTAATGCGATTAACGCATAAGTAAATAAATAAAGATACAGAAACCGCGTTCTGAGAATACCACGTTATGGAAAAGTTTACTGTATTAACCGTTTCAAATAATATTTCATTCATCTCTGTTCGTCTCTCCGGCCGATACAATAAACCTCATTTTCCTTTCATAAAGCTCATCGCGCGTGTTTCCCACCGCAGGATCGAGCGGCAAATCATTTTTCATTCTTGGCAATGGAACAACTCTGGCGCAAAAACGCGTTACAGAGTAACCGCGTTAGAACGCATTTCTTTGTCATCGCGGCAGCTCGTGTTGCGAAAGTATAACGGCATTTGTTAGGGCGGCACCTGTCAAACGTGTTTTTCCTTTGCGGGTCCCAAGCTCGTCCATATGAATCGTTTTCCAATTTTCTGCGTCGACTCGAGCCCGTCCCGAATGCACCACGCAATCAGCGTGAAAGTGCACGCGCAGCCGCCAATTAACATTACAGCCGTCGTATTATTAACCCTTTGCGCTTCACTGGCGCTACCACGGCGACGTAGATATACAGTCTGGACCAGGTAAGTGTGACAAAAGTCATAACTTATAAGTGCATTTAGAGAAAAATATCAAAAAGGAAAGATGAATGATTCAAAGTAATATTTATAGGGCTATATTTGTTTTTATAAGTGCAATAGTGCATGTGCAATTGATAGTTGCATTACTCTTTTTTAAATGAAAATGCATATTTTTTTTAATAGATGGAATATTTTTGGTAATCTACGTAAAAAACTATTGAGGTAAAGTGGTTAAAAAATTATGAATTCATGAGATATTTTAAATAATTGTCTTTAATGAAGAAGATGCCCAAAATCTTAACTATTAGATTTTACATATTTTATACTACAATTTTTAATTGTTTTTATTAATATTCATTTATCTTTTTCCTTTCACAATTTGTTTCTAAAGGCACTGGTCACAGAGTTATGAATTGTTACACTTATTTGGCCCACACTGTATATTGGATGTGTCCTTAAAAAATAAGCATAGCTAATCTTGAGTTAATACGATATACAAGAAGAAAAGTAGAGTCAAAAATTGAAACATGAGCTGATTTCATTTGGTCAAAATGATAGGACATTACAATATTTGGGAGATGAGAAACAAAATTGAACGGAAGATGTATTCGAAATGAAAGAAAAATGAAAAGAAATTGAAGGAAAATGTGGGAAAAATGAAAAGGAAATGAAAAGGAAAGGAATGTGTATATTATAGTATTAAATGTTTTTAGTATTAGATACTATGACTTTTATAATTCACTAAATTTATATTGTTTATAGGAATTGTAAATCATTTTGCAGGCTTTGAAATTCTATTTTCTATTTTAGTAATTGAAGAATACTAGAAAATTGGAAATTTATGTACTATTATATTAAATAGCATTTTAGAGCATACAATAACAAAGATTTTTTAAATTTGTGTAACGCAGGAAAGAATATAAATAAAAATAATGAATAGAAAACTGAAATACGCGGTATAACGGGGTATAAAATTTTATTTAGAAAACACCAAAGGAAAATTGAAATGGATCCACATAACATTAACAAAATTTCATAAAAAAACCGGTATTCAAACAATAGTACCATTTCTAGTCATTTAAGAAAACATTGCAAATAATAGTAATAAGTTCAAGAACTGGTCATGCAAATCTATCACACTGTTTCATATTAATAAAATGAAAAAGCAAAAGCATATTTTACTATTTAGACAACTAAATCTGTTTATCTGAAAACTGAGCCGAGAGAAGCAGTAATTCGCAATGATAAAAAACAATACGCACGCAAGATACTATACACTTTATAATAACCGATAATTACTCTCAATAGAAGCTAGTTAACATTTCTGGCCGTTGTTTCGCGTGAATGATATATCCCGTATCTATGAAACACAATTCGCGACGGTCAATTGCTTGCGGGATATATTGTATTTTTCGTTTCGAAAACAGCAATTATAATGTACACAGTACTCTAGAGAATCAGCGGTTCATACGGCACAACATTTAACGGAACGACGAATCGTGTTTAATTCCGTCCACAAAAACATATCGTTCACGCGATTCAGCGTTACTGCGTACAGGTATACTTATTCCTGTATTGTTTTTCTGCTTCGAATTTTTGCTATAAAAAAAAAAGGACAGACAAAAATAACAACCAAACGCAACAGCACTTTATAATGTCAAGATTATATCACTAAAGTGCTTAGAGAACATAGTAAATCGTACACCTTGTTGTAACTATCTATATCATTTAAGCTTCGTTTCTCAGGATTTAATTGGCTACAGATGTTGGAGAAAATGTTATTGAAATATCTGAATCTTCTTGATGCGCTGATCTTCTTATTTTTACATGATTATTATTTCTGGAGAGACAAGATACTCTATTGGTTTCGTAAGCACAATTTATAGTCAAAATGATTAACTTAATTTTATTATTTTTGGAGAAATATAAATTGGTTGTATCATGGTAAAAAATAGCGACTGGGTCAAAGATCGACGTCTAATCGACATTACTTCAAGTTCCATTGCGCGTTCCTCGGCAATCGGAGTTCCAATGAATCTACATGAAGACTCAAAAATGTGTTAATCAATTAATTAATTAATTGAGATATACGTAATCAAGATATAATTTCATTTTAAATGATAAAATTGAATTTTGTAACAGAGTTTAAGCTGATCAAAGACTATCAAGAAATCAAATTGATTCTCAAGCTTATAATCCCAAGGGTCTAGGCAAAATTTAAAACTATCTAATGCAAGTCTGATTGCTTCCCGGTTCGTTAATTGGGATCTAACTGAACATTACCTAATGTGAGCTTGATTGCTTACGCAGGTGCCTCCTAAGAACTGAGTGAAAGCT
The DNA here is from genome assembly GCF_026283585.1 of Hylaeus volcanicus. Taxonomy (NCBI): domain Eukaryota; kingdom Metazoa; phylum Arthropoda; class Insecta; order Hymenoptera; family Colletidae; genus Hylaeus; species Hylaeus volcanicus. The sequence continues at coordinate 14,038,134 of NC_071980.1, forward strand.
GACTGATTAACTCGATGGAAGCGCGATTGCTTTCATGCATGTTGTTACTGATTGCTGGAAACCCTGATTGCTTGTAGTACTACTAACCCGGAACGGATTGAATACGACCTAATCGGTAGGGCTATTGTTTCTGGACGTCTAATACCCTCCATTTTAGACATGCCATTATTTCTATCTTCCTCTTCGCAGACTTCAACCTACCTACCACATCACTGTTTGTTGACAACAATGGGAAAAGTTTAACTCTCGAACGTCTTATACTACTTTCTAAAACGAACAGCAGTTTTGAAGAAGAATACAAATTAAAAAAAATGATGTGTAATAGTGTTTTCTATGATGCTTTATTAAGGAATTAGTGTTTGGCATTCTTGAGACATTATTGAGGGGCCAAACTTTCTTTGATTATTGGACTATATTTATAATACGATCGGAACGAATATGACAATTTAAAAAAAACGATGACAGTTAATGTCGTAATTCAATTTATTTAGGAACATATAATATATAAATATATAAAATATATACAATTAAGATCGTGCAAATAATATACATGATATTATAAATGATATTCATTTCCTTTGTCTATTTCATGGTCTTATTTCGCTGTTATCATCCATACTCTGGACGTAGCAGTGTTAAGTAACAATCAATTACATTTTTAATCATCTAATTAGTTAATTGATTAGTTAATTTTTAATCATCTGATTAATTAATCGAAACATTATTCGAAATTAACTTTAGTTTTTAACCGATCACGAAAAGGTTATTCAACATAATTTAATATATTATTCAATATCATTTCATATAAATAAAATAAAAATTATTTCATACTTTTTAGTGCAATTTTAATATTTTTTCGAAGTCGGTTATATTTTTTTCCCAAAAATTATTTTATAGTCGTTGAAGACAGATTTGAACCTTTAATTCTATTTAAAATCTCTTTTCAATTGGAATTAAATTCAATTGCTTTACAAAAGACAATTATAATTGTCAATTGACAATTGATTTAAATTTTTCTCAAAAATAGCATGTAAAAAACAACGCCAACAGTTATCATTAAACATTATAAACATCAAGACCAATGTAATATATTTCTTTAAATGCTACAGCAAGTCATATTCACATGGTGTGCTATCTTTTTGTCGTGAAGCGTAGATGTACGCTATCGAAGAGTACACTATGCCACTTTCTTTTCCAATCCACTGTGTATAGTCGTTTGGAACTTATCGCTTGATAAATTGATACGCGAGACCGTTCCCACGTTCAGCCAGGTTCCGCGTAATTTCCATTTCTCTCAACTGCTACCTACCTCTCAACTGTTTCCTATTTTCCAAGCGTCTACGTCTGCCCCTCCCCGCTATCACACTTAATTCTATTTCGCACACTCTAAAACCACCTTACCCCAGGTACATGCGAAACCCGTTCCGTCCTCGTTATCGCGTGGTGCGATTTTACTTGCCACGGAATTACATTCGCGCCCGCTGCGAAGCATCAGAAGACGCGAATCTTCTTTCACGATCACGATGCCCGCTTTGCGTACGACGCCGAGCTCGTTTCCCGTGTCGTCGTATCCGCGAAACACGCGCTCCGAGGTGCTAGCCGAACAGAGACAACGAGCGGAAACAGGGGTGGAAAAAGGAAGGGTGAAGCTCTCCCGATGAAACGATCCCTGGAAGTAACAGCACTCCTGCGGATTAGCTGTTCGACAACCCTTTTCGGTGGTTTCGCGTCACAGGGCACGCGGAACGGCCCGTGACTGTCTTTTTCTGAATTACCTTTTTGATTTATACTCGTGCAGTTACCCGTTTTCCCATTTACATGCAGATGCACCCAGGACGGATCGACGTAATTGTACGTGGCGTGCTTATAGCGGCGAACGCCAGACGTCCCAGGCTTCTTCCAAATCCTCGCTTCGGATTCGTCGTTCCCCGCGTCGTTTCGTCCTTTTTACTTCTTCGTTTCCCTCTTTTTTATTCTTCTACTTTCGGGAGCGCACACATTTCCGCGTATCGGCGGGGATAACTTTTATTGGCACCGGCTGACGTTCTCGGTGGATGGAGCAGCCGCGAACTGGCGCGCTGCGTGACTGGGAAAAGTAGGAATAGCGATTATCGCCTGACACCGAGAAGGCGTTTCGTTTTTATGAAGGGCCAAACCCGTGGAATTGGCTGAAAACTCGTTTTCGATCTCTGGCGTTACGGCTACGTGAAAGTTTGCGGGCAATTTATAGCGCCTGGCTAGAGCAAATGGTTTGGTGGATGGTACCGGAATTACTATACATATACTGAGGTAAAGTGTACGGACATACAGGGATCAACAAAAACGAGCTTTGTTAAGTTTTGCAAAAGTAAGTTTTTTTTGTGAGTCTAAAGGTCGATTCAGGCTATACGACACGGACCGTTACGTACCGGCACCGACATGACAAAACATTAAAACACGCGTTTCAATAGAACTATTCACACTATTCCCGTTGACGGAACGTTCAGGTCGGTGTCTGTTAAGTGTGAATAGTTCCATTAAATGGAACTAGTGTTTTAATGTTTTGTCGCGTCGTTGCCGTTCCGTGTTGTATAGTCTGAATCGACCTTAAGTCTTAGGGCTAAAATCGTGAACAACGGTGGCTAAACAAAGTATTGGCGCGCTCACGTTTATTTAAATATTTTCATGTATTCAAGTAGTGTAGTGTATAATGCGTCTGCATAATAGTCTCCATAAATGCACTGAAACCATCCCCCACCACTGGAGGAACAGCGAATAAAGAAGAGGACGGCGCAGAAAGACCAGAATATGTCAGTGAAACAATTTTATGCAACGGTGAAACTTGTTTATTATTAATTCTTTTGTTGTAAAACTCCTGCCATCGTATTCCTAACATTTTTCTGATTAAAATTCGCAACATATTTATTTGTAACAACTTATTATGTATCATATATCGTAGAGCCTTAACTAAAAAAAATTCATGGTAAATATCGTTCGAATTATATCGTGTTTAGTCTCATTTTACTTAGAAAAATGTCAGGAATATGGTGGCAAAAGTTTTACAACAAGAAAAGTTAATAATAAAAAAGTTTCACCGTTGCACTACATTGTCTCACTGACATATTCTGGTGTTTTCGCTTCGAGCTCTTCCTTTATTCGCTGTCCTTCTCTACGTTCGAAGCTTGTCGCCAAACATCAGAGAATCTACGAAGTCTACCATAAATGCACATTACATTAAACTGTTTTTTTTTAACTTCTAAAATGGTAATTCAAAAAGTGTATATTCGTCATGTAATGGTTTGGTAATTAAAAATCAAATTATATAAATGAGAATGCGCGATGAATCAATTTCACAACTCACGAATATGATTACTATACACTGAGGTAAAGTGTACGGACATACGGGGATCAACAAAAACGAGCTTTGTTAAGTTTTGCAAAAGTAAGTTTATTTTGTGAGTCTAAGTCTCAGGGACAATAACGTGAACAACGGTGGCTAAACACAGTATTGGCACGCTCACGTTTATTTAAATATTTTCATGTATTCAAGTAGTGTAGTATTAACATTTTAATGGCCGAATGTTTATGCAGTCGAAGGCCGCCAGGAACCGGCAATAGTTTTTAAGAATTAATTAAAAAAAGATTTAGGTAAATTCACCAAATAATTCAACATGTGCGAACATACACATAAAACATGAAAACAATAACAGCACATTTAATATAACAAATTTAATATTTTTCTTTTATGTTATACTTGTTAAAGTAATCGCCTACATGCAGTGGTAGTTTGTGACTACAATGTGACTATAAATTGCTAGTTTTAATAATGACTACAACTAAATTATAATTATAATTGGTAATCCATATGTTTATTGTAACACGCGTAATTTTGTAAGTTATTCAATGTAACAGCGTTCACAATTCGTGTCATAGATCTACCAATAATGATCTAACAATCAATGAGCGAGACTTTTCTGTATTAATCCTGATTGAAATTATCAAGCTTTCACTGTATGTATAGAATTCAATATCGATGTTCAAAAACAAAAACTGTTAAAAGCAAAAATTCATGTTGTACACGTATTTGTGCAATCATTTGTTAACATCATTCAACTTAAGAAAGAAATTTAACCTTTCTTTTATACACAACAAACATTCATATTAATTCGTATTAATTAAACCTGGATCTAACACTAACAGAATAAAATTCATCTCGAGAAACTGCATCGATGCATTCAGAGCTCCATATGAATCAACACGATCCCAATTTGTGAAACATCCTTCGTTCGTGGCAACACTGAAAGTTAACCCCGAGTATCTCGCTATTTTATTACCTCCACACGGCCGTGTACCGCGTAAGAACACGCACCGTCTAATCGCAATAATTGCGCCTCAGTGAAATTACAGCGTTTCAAGAGCTCGTCGGTGAATGCATTTCCCGCGCGATTCGATATACCGGAAGAACAACGCCGACCCGCCGACGTACAACGGCGCAACGGTGTACCGGAAATTGCAGAAACACCGGCACACCGAGATCCAATTATCACTCAACGATGGCTATATTTTCGAGGTCGGCGATCGATACCGCGGCCACCATTAACTTACTTGCAATAATTATTGCAGTGAATCGTTTGGAATTCAGGAAAGAAAAAATCTAACCTGACCCCTTCGATTTTAACGATCTGATTGATATGATGGAGTGCGGATAAGGTTATTAATTATACTCCTCTTGAGATGGTAAAATAAAATACAAAAAAGCTGTTTAAAATATGTTCTTATTCATAAAATATATACTAAGGTATATAAAATAATGTTTGTCTTGTAACATAATGTTTTTATGATATTCCTTGAGACGACTAGTTATTTCATAAAATACCAATTTATGGTAGTTGGTTGTCCAGAAAGTTCGGGCTAATTTTGAAAAAATATTCAAAAACAGAATTGAATTTTGATATATATTTATTGAATAGCATAGGTACCATTTTGTTTCACAACCTTTACACCTTTTAAGGGATATATTCAGACCACCTACCAAAAATCGACGTGAACTTTCTAGACAACTCAATATTATAGAATAGTTTCGTTATTTGATACTTTAACTAGTTTTTAGAAGAATATCGTTTTTGTATACAGTTTTTATTATATATACTTTATATACTACAATTCATATAACATACACTTATTTAATTAGTTATTTCATGTAATAGCGGGATTATATGCTTTACCAATAGTATATATGTATCTATTCTATGTCTTGACTTGCTTTTTTATACTATTTGAAAGAAGAACTTGAAGGAATCATACATCTTTGTAAGTATTCAATTAAAATCCAGCATAAGCACTGAGAAATTTTGCCAGTCTTACGATGTCTCTTCATAGAGGATAGTCGAATGCAAAGGGTTAATCCTATAACGTCAAATGAAAAACCATTACAACGATATAACGAAAATTGCAGAAACAGCAAGTACCGAGGTGCAATTATCACTCAATGGCCGCTATATTTTCAGGGCGGTCGGCCAACGCCGCGGCCAGCATTAGCTCGGTTGCAACAATTATTATTTATCGCTACCCCTCCTCCCCGTTTATTAGTTAGCGCTACTCCGCGCACGGCTTGCCACGCCTTCGTTGCTGCTGCTCGCAAATCGAATTGATTTCCGGAATTTATCACGGGGCAGATTTTCGCTTTGTCCGAATCCCCTGTTTCTCCCCGTGCGGCCCGGGGGTCGAGCTTTGTGCGGAAAACGCGCGAGCATGTAGGTACATGCGCGCAGCTCGGTCGCGGCTAGGTGCAAATAATAAATTTTCTACGAATAATAAATCAGCACGGTTGAGCGGTTCACACACGAGCGCAAACAGCCGCGGAATCGCGCATTATATCCGCGAATTGCAATGACGCGTACAAGCGACTTCACCCGTCTCCCTCCGTTGCGCATCGGGTTCAACGCGTCCACTGTCATGGCAGTAGTTGAGTTCGTCCTCTGGTGTCGTTGGTGTAGACTTTACCAGTAATATAGAACCCAAGAGCAACCCAAGAGAAAACTATTCTGTTTTTTTATTCTTTTTTTTTTGGTTGGCTTATGGTGGGTACGTTAGAACAAAAACCCTCGGCAGTAGTACTGGTATAAATAATCATGTTAATGTAATGTCTCCTTAAATGCACAAATATCTCTACCATAAATGGACAGACATCTCTGCCGTAAGTGCACTGAAACCATCTGCACCATTGGGGGATATGCCCCTTGGGAGGAATTCGATCGCCGAGCAGTGTTTACATGATCGTATATTCTCTGATGTTTGCCAACGAGCTTCGAACGTAGAAAAGGACAACGAATAAAGAAGAAAACGAAGCAAAAACACCAGAATATGTCGGCGAGACAGTTTAATGCAACGGTGAAACTTTCTTATTATTAATTCTTTTGTTGTAAAACTTCTGCCATCATATTCCTAATATTTTTCTGATTAAAATGAGACCAAACACGACGTAATTCGCAACATATTTACTTGTAACAACTTATTATGTATCATATATCGTAGAGCACTAACTAAAAAAAAATTCATGGTAAATATCGTCCGAATTATATCGTGTGTGGTCTTATTTTAATTAGATAAATGTCAGGGATTTGATGGTAAAAGTTTTACAATAAAAAAGTTAATAATAAAAAAGTTTCACTGTTGCATTACATTGTCTCACTGACATATTTTGGTATTTTTGCTCCGTCCTCTTCCTTTATTCGGTGTCCTTCTCTACGTTCGAAGCTTGTCGGTAAACATCAGAGAATGTACGAAGTCTACCATAAATGCACTAGTCCACCATAAATGCATATTACATTAAACTGTTTTTTTTAACTACGAGCATGACTACCATGACTAAACTGACATTTTTGGCAATATCAGCACGTCTCTTAAAAATAGCCTTGCTTCGCGAGTATGTCCTAAACTTTCGTCGGGCTTCGCGTAATTGTTCTTTCGCGTCAGAAGGAACAGAACAATTGCTCCAGCCGTACCAACGACGGCAGGAAATTGAATAATCAGCGTATCGTAGCACATTCCGTTAATTCAATCCTAATTCCTTGAAGCCGCGCGCAACGCCAAAGAAAATCGGCTGGCTGTAGCCAATTCGCGGGATCCCAGGACGCAAGTAAAACACAATTAACAGCGGCGCATCGGCTCCGGGAATTAGCTCGAAGACGAGCTGGGAAGCTCGCGGCCAGTCGGCGCGGCGTCGCGGCAACACGCGCTGAATTTAACGAACCGTGCGTCGCGTCAGGCAATAAAGTTCCGTTGCCCGAGAACGGAATAACAAGTTCATCCTCGCGGACGGGGCGGAGAATCCGCGGCGCGGATATTACCCGTGAGGCCGACCATAAGCGAACAAAGAATATCGTTTCATTTCGTTAAGGCGTCCATAAATTCAACGCGGTAGTCCAACGACGAACATAGAAAACGGTGGGAACTCGAAGAAAAACGCTCGACGAGCATAAATAATATTGTACTTTGCGTATCAGAAACTTTTGATTCAAGTTAGATAATATAACATTTACATAACACATTTACTCCAACTACGAAGTGTCTCGTAGTTCAAATTGATTATAATTACTAGACTGCGGATCTTTATGCATTTATAGGAAATTTGAATGTGCAAGACCCTGCAGAATGGTAAACAATATGCAAAAATATAAAAAAAAATTGAAAGTAAAGTTCATGTTATAATATTTACAGAATAAAATAAATTTCTATTTAGCTTAAATTTTTGTAAACACGTTCGTGAAGATTTTATTTTGCATAAAGATCCGCAGTCTAGTAATTACTAAAGGGACAAATATATGGACTTTTAAGTCATGAATTATTGCAAAAGAAGATCGTAGATTTTCTTTTTAAAACGATAAATTTAATATCACTTTTTATTATCAAAATGATAATTCAGATTACACGTCTGTTTAAATCTTGACGCCCAAGGCAAAACGCTTTAAATTTGCCTGGCAGTGACTGGGTTAAATATTCTTGATGGAACTTGTGAGTGAATATTTTTAGAATAAAGGTGACATAAAGAAAAAAAAGTTGAGGCATTTTTCAGTTAGGAGAAGATAGGGCGACATAGAAAATTTACTCGCAATTTTGTTATTGTTTGAGAAACTAACAATTTTAGAACAACTTAGCACACTGGCTTAGAATTGGGAGCTCAAAATTCACAGAACTGATGTTTATTATGTAACGAGCGTTAATTTTTGTTTGTATTTCCAACATTCAAAATTTAATTTAAAATTGCCGGATATTTCAACGATTCTTCAACCTTTTGCAAGAACTTTTAGAATACTTCTCAATGTATACAAAAATAGCATTTTTTACCCTCTACGCGTTTCGCAGCGTTTTAAAAAAGCTATCTAATTGCGATGAATCTTTTATTTTCATCATTACCTATTATTCAACCTTTGGAATTTATTCGATATTTTGCTATTTTGATGATTTATTTTAAAATAATTACTTGAAAATTCTGGAACAATTGGATATTGAAGTCATTTTTTTATACGAGATTAGAAATATTGCGAAAATATAAAAATTTGAAAAAGTTTAAGGTGGATGTGGATGTTGTTACCAATGCATAAAAGAATGCCAAAAATCGTAAAAGATTAAAGTAAATGAGACAATATTGTAGATAAATCATGTAACTACATATATTAAATTGTAAAATACTACGATAAACTAAAGACAATATTGTAGATACATATGTGGTTCACGTAACTATATCCTAAATGAGACAATAATTGTACATACTTCAATGATAATGTATAGCTGTATAAACCTTCTAAGAAGTTTGGGTAAGCTATAATAAAAAAAAAAAAAATTGTACATGTTACTTCGTAAATGGCTTCAAACATTTTGCCTTTCTATAGATGTACATTTAGAATTACCATAGAGTTTGATCCTTTCGAGCGACTTAAATCACTAAACGGAAGGCCAACAATAGTTTATAACATGCTCGCGAAGCTAGGCTGTTTTTGAGTTTATGCTGATATTGCCGTCAATATCAATCTAGTTGCGACCGTCGATGAGGTGTTTAGAATTTCACGTGGTTCCGATCCTCAGCAGCTGTTCGTGGTGTAAACTGGGAAAAACCCATGAGTGGCAGTGGCCTTCCCCAAAACACCAGGTAACCACCCACCCTTGCCTCCAGGACCGCTGGTGAAGGCGTATCTACGAGGGACTCTAGGTACCCTAATTGGGCCTTGTTTCTAAACCAAGCACCAATCAGGGTGCATTTTGAGAATGTAGGAGTGACAACTGATACACCGAGGTATCTTCAATTGTCACTCCAAAAGAGAAGACCAGATTCTCACGAACCACCACTAGTTCTACTACTTCAATTAATTTGATTGTCATTAAAGTTCACATCCGAAGTGAGCATACAAGAAAGACATTCTTTCAATTACAACTCAGTTATTTTGCTCACGCCGTAACAGTACATACTTCATATAACACACACATGTACATTTGTTGGAGACATAGTAAAAGCTGTTAAATGCCAAAATTATAACAATTGTCAAATGTGGATTTCCATTGCGAAAATTGTAAAAGAAAAACCATTTGGGTTGGTCACTTTCCGCTGTTTATTTGATAGATAATTAAAATGTCTTTGGTTGGCATGAAAAGCGAGAATTATTTTCCACAGTTGCCACAACGGCGTAGAGTCTACGCCGTAGACAAACCCATTCCGAGCGGGTTTTGTTCCCGCGGTTCTGCCGTCGCGGTGCCACCGCTTAACGAGCTGCGAACTCGTAAACCGGTTGTACAGTCTTTGTAGCGTGGAAACGGCGGCGGTGCACCGTTCTGGAGACCGAGACAGGAAAATGGGGAGGCATCCTTGCTAGCAGGCGGCGGCGACTGGATCAAAGCAGTCGAAACTTTGCCGATTGAAATGCGGGAATCTCGTCGAACGTTCGTGGGAATAATAGCACGTGAGGTGTTAATGGCTCCTCGATGCGCGCGATCTATTCAGACAAAGGTGGTTCATCGCTGCTACTGTCGGAATCAAG
>NC_071980.1:14048153-14054215 GCF_026283585.1 Hylaeus volcanicus
ATCTATTCAGACAAAGGTGGTTCATCGCTGCTACTGTCGGAATCAAGTATCTCGTATCAAGTATCTCATGTATCTTGACGAATGTCAACAAATTCGATGTGCGTGCATCGTTTTAAAATCTCATGATATTCGTCGAAACAAATGAGACGACACAGTAGAACCTCGATTATTGCAGGAAATCGGATTTGAAGTTCATGCAATAATCGAGGTTCTTTAAGATAATAAATGTCCAATGAATCAATCTAGTGAGTGGTAGTGTATTCACTTGGTGTGTCCTTCAGGGTGAATCTTGAATATACTTGATAAACAATTTCTTTCCAGAAACAAAACACTGCTTCCCTTTCGTCAAAATATGCTTCTCGATGAAAAAATAAATTTGAATACTTAACGATACTTAATCCATTCAACCTACAGCTAGTTCACGTTTTATGTAAACGAACTGCAGCACTGATTTTTATAAGGAGAATATATTTAGAATATACGGTGTGTATAAGAATACTAACTCAATCGAAATTGATATCACTTGTTTATTATTTACTAGGATAAGAGGTTTATTATAATTTTGACGGTAATATTTCCACTTGTACGTATGAATACACACTATGACCTAAAATTGTCTGAGATTGGTAACTACAAACACAGAGGGGGGTATTCATATTCATAAATTCACATCACGCGAATTTGAATAAATTTATGAATAAAAATGTGAATAATACGTTATATAATAATGCGAAGTGTCCTCTGGGTGTGTGTAAAGTTGCATTGCCAAGGGTTGATGCGAAGGGGTTAATTCACCCCTGTAAAGAGGAGCGTGTAGAAAAACGCGAATCTTGTGCAATAATCGAAATTACAGTTATCGAAGTTCTACAATATTTCACAATGTGAACTTTACTTGAGCTTCCTCTTGTATCTCAGCTACATCATATTTCAATTTTGTATTACCATCACTTAGAACAGTACTTATTTAGTCACGATATTACCTCTAATATTAATATTTATTGTATTTTTACTGATATTTTTATTCTCGAATCTTGATAAGCGTCCACGTTAATTAATCGATGACAGCGAGTATTTGATTAAATTTGACGATCATACCATCTATTTTCACACAGCATTGATATTACTCCGCCCAATAAAAAATGTAAATATTTTTCCATGCATAATAAATAATTTGTAAAAATATCCGAGACGCAGTTTTTATAGTGATATGTGGATATGATATTGGGATTAACGGAATAATTGGATGAATCTCGCCCGACTTTCCCCATTCACGTGTATTCAAATTAATATTCAGTGGATCCGTACGGAACAAAATAAATTATATAACAAAAAGAGTGATGTAAATATTGCTGGCGCTATCTGCATCATTGGGTCGAAAATATCAGATGAATCAGAAGAAAGGAAATACCGAATAAAGTGAACTGAACGGACGATTGAAGTTGAACGAAACGCGTTAGGAAATCGCTTCGAAGTATAAAATGATTCGATGAATATTATATCACGAGATCGATCATTTTAAAGCAGTGTTTCCCATTTTGGTATAAATGCCCATTATGTCACATGAACTTCTTAATTCGATCCCTTTAAATTCTTAAAAGTCTTAAATTTTATAATAATCCCCAACATAACGTTGGTTATATTTAAGTTAAGCAGAACAAAAGTAAAATGCTATTTATTACGTCAAATCTTAACTCGCCACACAAAATAATAAGATAGATACATGAAAATAAAGAATTTTATATCATTTTAATGTAACATATGAATAAGAAGCTTCATGATATTTAAAGATTTAATGAAAACCTTGAGGTGGACGACGCTTACAAAGTTTAATAATTGTATTATGTTCTAATTTCGAGAGGTGCAATCTTAAGTCACGTTGTTCGCAAATTTTTAGGTCCTTTCTTTGCTTATTGTTAGTTTGTACTTATGAAACAGCACTGAAACTCTTTTCACCCAAAATATGAAGTTGGAAATTCCGTAATTAAAACTTTAATTTCCAAACACAGCAGCTGAAATACATGTATATTAAATAATATATTAGGTGTAGAAATTAATTCTGGGCCTTTCTATGGTAAATTTGCCATTTATTTAAAAAGGAAAACTATACCACCTACGATCTTTTTTTATTCATACAAGAAAGCACATATAATTGTAAAAACAAATGACAAAGCAATCTATGTTTTTCATGAAAGTTGGTACTATAATATAACAACGTGGCATGCTAATATTTCTGTTTAAACTAAAGTTACAAATAATTAAATGAGAAGACGGAGAATTAATTTTTACACTTACTATTTTTTAATAGCCTACGTAAAGTGACCATCGTCTCACAAAATCTGACAAATAGATAATCACCTACTTAAGGGGGAAAATAGGTTTAGTTCTATATTTTTTTAATGATATGGTTGAATTTTTATGATTGACATATTTACATTCTGAAGGGCACAGTTTTCATTTGAAACCAATAGAGTTTGTAATTTTCTTTAGGGGCATGCCTTTCTTCTATACGAACCTAACCTTCCCTCTAAAAAATTGTAAATTGCATTTTTAAAGGTGTTTAAACAAATGAATGTAATTTTTTGTCACTTTTTTTATAACTAATTTTGCAAGAAAAAAAATACATTAAACGATGTTAATAATTATGTAAAGAAACTATCAATTTTTAAAATGATTGGTTAAAAAGTAATTGACCCAGAATGTACATAAACTCAAAAAAGGTCGAGAAAAACGCGTTTGGGAAAGAAAATAAGGAAATCCAAAAGTTCAAGACAGTAATGAATTGATTTAAACTACTTAATCAATGATTCCTGCGGCATATAGCAATCCTTTTTCTTCTCAATATCCTTCGTTTTTCGAGCTTGGAACTCATTTTTTTCGGGGTCTTTGAGCCGAAACCTATTGCCTCCCCTAAAGGTGTCAATTGCCCACACTGAAAAACGATGTTTTAAAGCGACGTATCGCGCGTAGGGTTACCCTGGTCGAGAAATCGAGGGAAACGGTGTCGTAATAATACAGAGGAACGAATTACATATTCTGAAATTCAGCTCGCGAGCTGCTGGACTTCTAGCAACGCGGCGAGTTAACGAACTGTAAATTCGCGAAGTTCGCGTACCCTTTTGACGGCAAGGGAGTGTTGAAAGTCCGTGAAGTAGGAAACTAGCAGTAAAATGGTGGATGCGGAGGCACAACCGAGAGCAAGAAACCGATGAATAGGAGATTGGTAATGAGTTCGAATTGACGTTAAATATTTGAAATGTTTTCGAGCGTTTTTCCCTTCGTCGGCCATATTACGATTCCGAGAACATTTTGTCAAAGATCTCTTATGTAAAAGACTTGGCATCGATATTTCATTCACTGCGTAACATTTTAGTTATTATTGCTGCAGATTCATCTCGCGATCGATTTATAAAGACCATCTAAATTGAATAATGTTTCTGTTGAGCACAAGTGAAATTGCATCATCTTTAATACATATCCAATTTCATTGAACAATTAGGCTTTTGTTGAATAATATAAAGGAATATCGGAAGGCTTCATTTGCGAATTGTTAACAAATAAATAGATTGTATTGGCTTATAATTGATATTAGCTTTAACTGAATTTGTTCAAACGTATAACATTTGAAAAGTTGTTTATTGTTCGAACGTAATGCTACTATTATTTCCTTTCACTTTTATATTTGAAGCTTCAAAGAACCGGTGACTATTTTTTCATTTAATGAAAATACTTCACGTCAGTGAAAATACTTCATCTATTTGGATTCTACATGAAACAAAATTATTTACAATTTCTTTGTCTGCGTTCTTGTTGGTTTCGAAAAAATTCTCTTAAACTCAGGAGTGGTACAACGATAAACATTAATAACGTAGTAGTAAAACTGGTAGAAAATGGAAAATTCTCTGGCACGCAAGTTGCGGTTGCACTTATCTATGTGGAGCAGCTACGGTCGTGGAACTTACGCTTCCCAAGGAATTTAGTGCCAAACGAGCTACATATTTTTTTTCTCTGGATTCTTTAGTGTTGTACAGACAAATTTTGTATGAATACGAAATTCGCAGATGTATATAATGATAGAACTTCTGCTTTGAACTGAATTTATCCATTTTTCAATTACATATGATTTATTTTTATTTTTCTAACTATTAATTATTTTACGTATTCATGAAATTAAGCAAGTGTTCAAATATGGTAATTATACACATAATGTATATACATTACTTCTAGGAGGATTTTACTTCTATAGTCAAATATTATATTTTATGTAGTTTTATTAATATAATTATGCATCTTTTTTTATTGAATTTGTATTCACTTCGTACTTGTTCCATTTTTACTCGGTTAACTGGAGAAATGTTAATAAAAATTCACAAATAGAAAAATATTCATATTAACCAATAATAAATAGAGCTCTTTATAAAATATTTGAAATTCAACATTTAATAATTGCTTTCTTCGTTCCTTTCGAAACATTTTCATTCTTTATATACCATTCAATATATTTGTATTCTCATTTGCATTGTATTTACGATGAACAATTTTTGTGTGAATAAATATTTGCTTACAATGATATCGATAATTAAAAAGGCTAAGACCCATAAAAAAATAAGTAAAAACAAAACAAAAATTAATTAAATTTTTAATCTAGTACGATTTTATAAAGCTTTCTTACGGAATTTTTTTATTACGTTTTTATTTAGTCTACCGTATCAGCCGACCTTGCCTTGTTTGAATTTTAATTAAATAATTTGTTCGTATCAAACAACAATTAACACGATTATAAAACGTGGCTCTGCTCTTGTATTATGAAATGGGTGTCGCAAACAAGCAATAGAACGGTGAGAAATATTTTTCTTTGATCAAAATTCTACGCAATCTCTTTAATGCCGTGGTTGCTGGTAGAATACTAACGTGCGCGTATTTCAGAGATTGTCACTGGGAAACCGAGTCTCAAAGAAGGGAAACGGTGTTCTTTTGAAAGTAGACTGAAATTTTATGTACAACTTGCGAGCATCTCCAGAGTGTTACAAGTATTTAGAAAAAAAAGTTTGCCGAAAAT
The DNA here is from genome assembly GCF_026283585.1 of Hylaeus volcanicus. Classification (NCBI taxonomy): domain Eukaryota; kingdom Metazoa; phylum Arthropoda; class Insecta; order Hymenoptera; family Colletidae; genus Hylaeus; species Hylaeus volcanicus. Next base: position 14,053,210 of record NC_071980.1, read on the forward strand.
AAATACGGGGACCCAGTTTCGCGGGACAACGAATGGAGGCGAGGTTCAATTTCAGACGTCACAAATATTGATCGTAAACAAGTAATTTGTAGAGAGAACGTGTCTCTTGAAACGAAAGGATCTCGATTTTCATGTCATTAGATGTGCCTCGGAGGTTGTTTACCAAGCGTTGCTCCTTATTCTTTTCGCCGTTTCCGAAGAGACCGTTGACAGTGACGAATGCACTACGAGTACTAGGCATCTCTGTTCTTTCCAGAACAAAAAAAAATGTCACTGTTTTCATTAAGAAATCTAACGAGAACGGCTTTTCTACGTAATTTTACGTTCCTTTCTTGTTTAACACTGGAATTTCCTCAATGGATACATACAGTGGGTGTAGAAAGTATTCGTACACCGATCAATTTCCAGAAAAACTATGTGAAATTGTAGTTTATTAACTTTTTTTTATAAACAATGATATTCTACGTATTTTTGGAAATCTCTAGAATAGATGCAATACGAAAAGATTAGGTATTTTGTATAAGTGAGAAATCAACAAGAAAAAACAATAAATCGATAGAAATACACAAGCAATAATTATTCGTACAAGTGTTAAATTTTTACAACTTAATTTAAAAAAAAAACCGAAATTTTCATTAATTTATAAATAGTTAATACTTCGTGGGATTTCCTTTTGATTTTATAATTACTGCAACTCTTCTAGGCATCAAATTAAATTGTAATCTTATTGTAATTATATTTCGTTGTTGAAGACGATCTTCAAGAACGTTTTTTTGTCTTATACGATAACTTGAGAACGTCTTATTTGAAACATGCCAGAAATTATTCTATCAGAGGAAGTAAACATCTGCTGAATGGACAAAGAAATATTTTTTATGAAAACTTATTATTTTCTTAAGTAAAAACGATAATTTTGAAAGTAAAGGAATGAGGGTTTTCAGTAAAAATTACCATTTTAGTAAGAATTAAAATTTCGAAAAATCCTTTGTCTTAACAAACAAATTTT
>NC_071980.1:14054225-14062288 GCF_026283585.1 Hylaeus volcanicus
TGGCAATTGTTGATATTCCGTTGGAATCTACGACGGCACCAAATTACATTTAAAGTCTTGGTTGCTTTAGAAACGTGAAAGTTCTCTCGTACTTTGTACTTTGGACGCTTTCTTTACTTTCAGCTTTGTTTCATCCCTTTAAGGAAGTTTGTTTCTTTCATTTGGGAAAATTTTGTTAAAAGTATGTCTCCGTTAAAAAACAATTTTTATTTATATCTTGTAATATTTCCTATTTGAGAGGTATGACAAACTGCATCTATGTCACCATGAAACGAATGAAACGTTGGAACATGTTTTACTGTTCATTAGTTCGTTTACAATTTTCTTTCTCGTTTGTTACTGGCCCTGTATGTCGAGAAATTTGTATTAATTGCGCATATATAGATTTTTATTTAATATGGATTATATAAAATTGCAATATTTCAGAGCAGGAATTATATTTATTGCTTAGTTTGTACAAAACTTTATTATTCTCATTCATTTGCAATAACACTGTATTTTTTTTTATAATTAATTGAATGTATCTACATGTACAGTTGTATTATGTCAATTTATTGCATATTATTTAACTAAAACTATATTCAAAGTTATACTTACAATGAAGAAGGAAAGTTGTAGTATTTCTAGGAAAGTTGGATAAAATGTTACCTCGCTATATTATAAACATTAGAAAAATTGCGTCAACAATGAAGTATTTTAATTTTTCTAAAATAAATCTCCAGTTGGAACAAGTATTTATTAATTATTATAACACGTATATCATAACTCATTAAATATTTCAATAGAACTGATAAATACCAAACAAACAAAATTGCGTTTTGTTAATTTTCTTTTGTTAACATTTCTACATGTAAAAGTTCGTTGCCATTAATCTATTTTGAATTTAACGATTGATGATAACGGTAATATATGTCATTGTTAAAGTTGTATACTATATGTGCTACTAATAAGCGTAATCTGAGTGCATACTTTCAGATCTGATTCGAATTTGTTTCGTCACGTCATTGCGTAATAATCCCCTTGGATTATTCAGACCCACGTTGTGCTTTATATTTTACCGCAGTAATGTGAAATATGGACAGAATAACAATACGGCAATTAGTAGCCAATTGTAATTGAGATCAATAATAATTAATTTATTGGGTACTTACAATTAGTTCTAATTAAACAATACATATACAACTGTACTAATCGTGCAATATACGATACCTCGTTTACGCGATATTCCAATTGTGACTAAACAATTATTTATTATGATACCGTTACTTGCAAGTATTAGTTGCTAAAATATTGTAATTGTTTCGAAAGTAATACACATGTATTACGTAATTCATAAACGAATAAGATTGTTATCTCACATGTTATTGTCTATTTCCACAATAGTATAGTAGGTATGTAACTATATATTTTTAAAATTAAAATGTTTTATAATCAAAACGTATACAGTGCTCTAAACATCACTATATCGCATAAACACATATTTTATTGGTGAACTATTGTTTGATTTTAGTAGGACTAAATAGTGTCATTACAAACAGTGATGATACTGAAAATGTTAAATTGCTTTGGATACCTTAAATGCAAAAAATAATATGAACGAAACAAATTTGTGTGTCTACTTTAGATACAATAATTATTAATTAATAATAAATGTAATTTTATATTGTTGGGTTAATAAATGAACCGGAGCAATCTCTTAATAACGAATATAAGTTTTATTAGTAATAATAGAACGTGGTCGCCGGTCATTATTCGACTAAACGCATTTCGCACACACATTCGCCTAGAAACAAAAAAGGCTAGCGCGCACATACAACATACGGAGGCGCGCAGACATTTCGCGGCATTTTCAACATATATACATTATATATTAGTAAGGCATATATAAAGAAATTGTGAAACGAACAATGGTAAAATAACATTTATTCCTTATTATTTCAAATTAACAAACAAAAAAATACACGAAAATAAAATATTTTAGAGAAACATAGAAATAACAAGCTACATGTAACTTAAAATTTGAATAAGAACCTTTTGGTAATTGGTATTTGCAATGTTTAATAATATTTGTTTCCAATTTTGAGAGATACAATTTTAAGTCATTTTATTCGCAATTTTTTACACGAGATCCATATTTCGCCCACGTATGATCTTTGCTTCTTGTTATTTTTATTTCAATATGGCAGACTCTAAACTAAAAGCATTACATTCATAAAATATGGAAACGTATTGTTCTCATATTGCCACTATAATAAATATACTTTTCAATCGAATGGACTCTAGATGAATTAAAAAGTACAACTTGTAAAGATTAACCGAGGCAATTGAAGATTATTCTATTTTATTTAATTATTCTCTGGTATCGATTCTCTGAGTCGATTAAATATCTTCTATTCAACTTTTTATTAATTTTTATGATTTTTTTTACTCGAAACTTTTCAGTATCAGGATTCAGAACTAGAAATTGCAATTCGTGTTTATTTTAGTTTCCCTTTCAATTTATGTTTCATTTAAAAGTAACGTGAAAGTAGGAGTAAATTTCTACCTTTTTGTTTAAAAATGACGTAAAATGACGTCATCAATTAGGCTTATATATGACGTGATGTTATGTTAGTAAGCAACTACAGACTTAAAAAACTACGTGATATGTCAGCAAGCAATTGTGTACATACAGGCATACAAATGACGTGATATTATGTCAGCCTCGCCCCTAAATTTAAAAATCACGTCAGCTGGAAGCAGAAATAGATTTAAGACTCGCGTAAAATTATGTCAGGGACAATCAGCTGTAAATTTAAAAAATGGGTTAAAATTACGTCATTGGTAACTACGTTTAGAGCTAAAACTGGCTTAAAATTATGCCAACCGCTGCGAATGTGTTAAAACACTTCTCGAGTCACAGAATTCGGTTAATTAACGCGGTTGTACGAGGCATAGTGTACATAACGTTGAAAACTACATTCCCTTCATTTCTAGACACCGTTTACTGCATCTTTCCACCAAATTCGCAAATACCGTGTCGCTAAACGCAGCTGCTGCAGCTATAACTGCGAACGCTGTTACATCATGCGCGCTATTTGTTCAAACGCTAGCGTTCATTCGGTATACAAATATACTTAACTGCGTGGCATTATCTGAAGTAAATGTGGTGTATAATCAAGCGACGGAATTGTCTTGCTATTTGCCACTTCGCGGAATCGAATCATAGCGTATGCAATAGAGTGCATCTCCGGAACCGAGCTTGCGGCATTCCTATTACCAATCCTTTGGCGGGATGTTTAATTAAAGGAGAAACGCTGAAATTTCGACGTCGTACTTTCTAAACTATGTGCTGCTAGCGCTGGAAATTAATGGAAACTTCATAGAAAATATATTACCATGCGTATAATTCGTCGGTGTTAAAAGCAACGTTCTAATGTCAACGTTTGAAAAGCAGAATATTTCGAAGTTTGATACATGGTGTGAAATATGATACGTGTGCAATAAAAAGGTATGCATGCATGAAATATGTTTGGTTACTCAATTCGTAGGGAAAGCTTTCAATTGAAATTAAAATCATTTCAAATACTTCTAATAAGTATTATTTATTACGTTCTTGCATTTGCAGTTGATTGATTCTAATACTTCGTAAAATACGCATAGCACATAGTAATTTCTCTTTTTTTAGCATTCCATTACGTCAAAATTTGCAAGAATCTTCTCGTCTAAACCACTATAAAAATGTTTCCCAAATTCTTAACTTAAAAAGTAAGGAAGTATAAATTTGTCTGTATTTTGAGAAATAGTGAAATTATTTAAGGTTTTTTTATATTTTATATAAGTATGTATTAATTTTTAACTAAAATGCATGATAGAAACTTGCGTTGGCAAATCGGATTTTGAATTAAGAAACATAGATTTCTATGGGCATCGACAATCTCTCGAGCCTTTTTAAAGTCTGAGCGCAGTTTCCAACGAAGAGCAGTTCGAAAAAGCAACGAATGCAAGATGAAAGGATCGCGTAGAAATTTTTCTTGCAAGCCAGCTGCGTATCTGAGGAACGAAAGGAACGCAGTAAAGAGCAGACGAGGCATTACTTAAATAGGAAGAAAACTTTCTCATGTAAGGTTGATTTTAGGTGATTCCTTTTAGCAGTTACGTTTGACAAGCGAATAGTGAATAATCTTGCATGTTTCGATTTCGACTGCTCCTTACAATATATCTATAATTAAATGGCAGGTATACGTACTTTTACAATTTTGTTTCTACCTTTGTTTAAATATCTGCTTCACCATTACTCGAAAATGTCTTAATATATTCTAATCAAATTTTCTTCACGTATAGACACGAATAAACTTTATGCGTGCTTATATTTATAATGTAAAATTTATTTGAAAAGATTAAACCTATCATTTAAACAAATTTCATCAATAGACATAGAGGATACGAATGTGTATGAAACTGTCAGTAAATGTCAAAACGCTATAATAAATAATATTTTATTAATAAATACATTTCACACACTTTATCGAATGGGGAAGCCATTGTTCTTCTTTCTTTAATTTAACGCAAAAAGTTGTAAATCACGATTGTATTGATTCATTCGACCAAAAATAATTCCAGCCGACTATATGTACCAGTAATTTATTTAAGCGTCAGATATCAATAGGTGGGTTCGCATGCAAATCTTTGAAGCAGAATGTAGCACGGTCCGTAAACGAAAAATTCATAAAACTTTCCACGAAGCCATAATAATCCGCTTATCAGGAAACCCTTAGTACCATGCTCCATCAATGTATACTTAACGTATTTTACTAATAAGAATTGAATACTCAAGTAAACAGAAATTACAGCTAAACTATTTAAAACTTTTGCGTTAATCCAAATTTGCTCATCAGAGAACCATGAACATTACTTCCCCGCGAGTGTTCATAAATTCCCCTAATCTTGGAACAAAGTTTCCGTATTAAACTCTCGCTCCTTTCTTCTGTGAAGAGACCCATATTTCAGGATTAAAAGGTTGGACTTGAAAAGACTGTTACTACGAGTGAAGCGAACTTTAATGCGAACTTACGTTTTCGGCACGCTAAAGCTACATTTCAAAGCATATAGTTCCCTGGGAAGTTCATTAGTCCAGTAAATAATGTACCATCGGTGATTTATCTCTTGAATAAAAAATTAAGAGAGTTGTTGTGGGAGAATTCGTTCAGGATAAGGCATTTATTTTTTTCCGTTTTTCTTTGAGTATATAGAAATATAAGAGTGTAGAAAACAATTTGGTAATACCTGACAAAGTATATGCAAGTAAGAAAATTTCAAGGAACAATTCAGACTCACAGTAAGCTTTTTAACGAATATATTCAAACAAATTAATCATTTGTAGTCCGAATTTTCTGATTTCAGTACATTTTTGTCGAGCTGAGGGTTAAAGATATATACCTTAACGAAGAAAATATTGGGTTGAATCATAAATAACTTTCGTTTTGAATCTTATACTTTATTTCCAAATATATTACTATATAATTGATTTTAATTAGTTATGAAGTTCAAGAAGTTTTCAATATTTTGTAACTTATATGTATTTTAAGTTGGTCACATTATGGATATGTTTCAAGTTTCATCGCGACAGCTACATCTGCGTTTTATTTGTAAATGTTGCTATATAAAATATGGTTCAGAAAGTGTTCAATTTACCAAAAAGTAAATATTGTACAAAATAAAATTGAAAGAAGAAAAAGGATGCTGCAGACACAAATACTTGCGAAAATACAGACAGAAGCTTTCCTGAGCTTACACTCCTTCATTTATATTCTCTATACTTCCTGCACTTCCTATATTCCTACGCTCCTACTTTAAATTACCTGTCAAACATTTTACGATAAAATGAACAAAACGTTACCGCGCAAGAAATTTTTATGCTACGCGGTTTCCAAACCAGAAACAATGAGAGGAGGCACTGAATATTGAAACTTTTGAATTTATGGGTACTTGTAGGTAATAGTATTGGACACATTTATTGCATTATGCACAAATGCATTCAATGTCCACAGATCTTATAATGTGATCGGTAAATTGGTAGATGTTTCAATTGCGTTAACTTGTATATCAAATTTTATTTTTAGGATTTTGATAGATGTAAAAAAGTGGTGTAATATTGAAACTAAAATGGAAAATACAAAATATAAATGTCAACTGTTAATTATTAAATATTATCAGATATTACATGTACAAGATGCTAATATTCTTTTCTAATTTTTCATATCATCGTCATTCGAACCAGTCTTACAATCTTACAATCAGCCTAATTTCAATTCTTTACTGAAATGGAAGTCTTCATCTCTTGATATTTCTCTTATTTCTATTAACAAGTAGTTCTTGAATAGCGAAACGCAATATTTTCGTTACATAAATAATTCTTAATACTCTGGATGGACCTTTTTCAATATTCAACAAGTAGTTAAATAAATTTGCTTGGCGACGGATACTTCCATTCTGTAATTCTTTGGAAACTTCTTAATCAAAAGTTAAGCAACTTTGCACTTCTTCTTGAAGCTTTTGCTATCCTGGTGGATCGTCTTGGGTAAAATGAAATTTCAATTTTTTGACTAAATATGTTCTCTTTTCCATCGTTTAAAACTAACTGTGAGACATCGTTCTTAACTTTGCAATTTAATATCTTAACACTTACGACGCTGTCAGACCTTATAGATGTAGAAAAGGACACTAAAAACAACTTTTAAATGTAGAAAGGAGCTATTTTTCCTTTTCAGAAAATACATTCTTAAAATGCGAAGGTTTCAATCAATCGTTATCAATGTTGTTTTACGAGGTTCAAGAATTATTGTCTTGTTTCCTGCAGTTTATGGCTCATATAAGAAACTCGATGGTAATCTTCTAGGCAAGTTATGACCCTGCAAATCCAATTCAGGAAAGGGGCCATTACTCGTAGAGTGAAATCTCCGTATAGTTAAGAATTTATTTCTCAAAAATAGAAGAGACGTGATCTTTGCAGTTTCTTGAAGTTGTTTTGAGTATCATCCTCTGCATTTATGAATAAAAATTAATTAAAATACGCAGGCTAAATTCCGTGGTCATCCTTTATAGAGGTTAAGGGATTTGAATATTTTAGCGGACTAAAAACTAAGATAGATTTTACATTTTTCTTGTACAAAAGGTTTATAATTTTTTAAAATTTTTATGTATTAACTAAAAGTATATTTATTAAACTACAAATCTATCAAAACAAATTAATGAATTTTAATTTCTGAAAGAATTATGGAAAGCTCTAACATTATCTTCTATTTTTATTATTTTTTTAGCGTTCAAAGTCATGTGAAAGTCGCAGATTACAATTTGGCATTGTGGAATGTATTTTTCCATTCTTTGTAAGATGGCCTTGAAAAAACTCAACAAAAATAAAGTTAGATACAAATCTTTTTCTTCTACAACATTTTTGTTCTAAAATGAAAAAAATTTTTCGATAAATCTGTCCATAAAAATGTATACATCATACTACAATAATACTAGAGACGTGTGTACAATTTCAAATAAAAATCTTGCATACTTTATGAGAAAAAAGCCATATATAAAGAAGCTTTTACTATAATTATATGATCAAACGAGCCCGCCGAAGGCGGGCGAAGTTTGATCGCAATTATATGAAGTGTCTCGTTCGAAGATGATAATATATTGTAGTCATGCTTGTCATGCCTAGCTTCACAACGTTCAACACATAGTGGTTCCCTTCTCGAAAAAAACCGGTGCTCTGCCAACTTCACACTCTCATTAACCTCTCCAACTTCATATTGTTCTGTGTACTTTCCTCTGAATTATCACGACTTTTATTGAAGATGATAGCGGGAACTGATTTGGGGGTTAAGTAAGGGAGGGAGACTATCATCTTCGAACGAGACATTTCATATAATTTTGATACAATTATACTGTGTGTCTCGTTCTCGATGATAGTAGATTGTATATTTTTAGAGATGGAGTGATAATTCTCCTGTTTACCTACTTATTTTTATTTTTAACGTTTATAAATTCATAAAAATTACTGTAGGATGGTTCGAGCAAATTGGTCATTG
>NC_071980.1:14067288-14089133 GCF_026283585.1 Hylaeus volcanicus
TGTCGCCTTTGCACTTTGCTGGAAAGCACCTTCATGTACTGGCAGCTCATATCGATCTCACTTCTTTTTCTACATTCTTCAATTTTTGTAGGGGGATCTTCTATTTTTCTATGATTACTCTTTAAGTCCTCCACTTTTTCATGTACTTAGCGTAATTTTTTTATTTTTTTGAAGTTTTTTATAGGAATCTCACTTCTTTTTACAAAGCGAATTTCTATAGTGAATGACTTCAAATAAAAGAAAATGGGAGATCAGTTTGAATCCTTTAAGGTTTTAAAAGTACGCGGAACGCATTGCAGGAAGTCTCATTGCAAGAAATTTATTAAAGAAAAAATGTAATCACTTTATTAGTAACATTTAAATGCAACAAGACTTTCTGTCATGTGTCATATGTACTTTTGAGAAATTAAAGAATTAAGTTTTACCTCTCTTTTTCTATATTATTGTAATATAATAAATTATGTGTTACAAATAGTGGATCTCTGTTCATTTTCTCATTATTTAAATTTCTTGCAACAAAACTTTCTGCCATGCATTGTGTGTACTTTTGAAAATTCTAAGGACTGCAACTGATATTGCAATACGATTAATTGTGCATTACAAATAGTGGATTTCTTTTTTCATTTCTCGCTTTATCTTTAACATTCGAATTTCTTGCAACTAGACTTTCTGCCACGCGTTCTGCGTACTTTTGAACTTTATTCTAACACAATAAGTTATGCGTTACAAATACTTGATTTCTTTTTTTCATATCTCACTTCATCTTTAACATTTAAATTTCTTGCAGTGAGACATCTTGCCATGCGTTCTGTATACTTTTGGAAACTTAAAGAACTGAAGCTGGTCTCTTTCCTATATCTGGCTTCAGACACATTATGTATATTGTAGACTCTACGCTTACTATAATAAAAGACAAATGTATTTTTATTTTAAACTCTACATTAATTTGCAAGTAAAATAAGGTTTGTATGTGTTATTTACAAATAAAATTAATGTCATATGAATAATGCACAATTTATGATATTACAATACCAAATTCAGTCCCTTAAGTTTTCAACAGCACACAGAACGCATGGCAGAAAGTCTTGTTGTAACAAACTTAAATGTAAAAATGAAGTATGACATGGAAAAAGAAGTACACTGTTTCCAACACACAATGTATTATATTACAATACCAGATTCAGTCCTTTAAGTTTTCAAAAGCACACAGAACGCAAGGCAGAAAGTCTTGTTATAACAAACTTAAATGTTAAAAATGAAGTATGAAATGAAAAAAAGAGGTCTACACTATTTCTAACCCACAATTTATTATATTATAATACCAGTTTCAGTCTTTTATGCTTCCAAAGTACACATAACACATCGCAAAATGTCTTGTTGCTAGAAATTGAAATGTTAAACATGAAATGAGAAATAAAGAAAGAGATCCACTATGTGTAATGCACAATTTATTGTATTAGAATAAAATTCACAAGTATGCACAACGCGTGGCAGAAAATCTTGTTGTAACAAATTTAAATGTTAATAAATAAAGTGGGAAAATGTACAAAGAGATCCACTATTGGTAACGCACAATTTATTGTATTATGATTCCAGTTTCAGTCCTTTAAGTTTTCAAAAGTACGCACAATGCATGTCAGAAAGTCGTTGCAAGAAACTAAATGTCACAAATGCGAACTGACAGTTACAGGTTAGAAATGAACGAGCGATATGAGTGACAGCCATATTACAATTCCGATCGACGAGCCTTGCCGACTGATTCCGAGAGTCGACGAATCGTCGAATGGCCTTAGCTCCTATTGGCTAAGTGTTGACGAAAAGAATAAGAATAAGAATCAGAATCAGAAGAAAAATCTACAATTTCTGACTGATTCATGTCATGATATTACGATATCTCAGTTGTACATAGACCGATTTTATTGATTTTGGTTTTATTAGAAAGCTTATATGCGATTTACATTAGAAAAATGCCTTTAGATTTAGAAAATACAGCAGGCGTGACGAGATATTAATGACAGAAGTTTCGGGTTAGGTTGGAATCGCAGTTTTACGAGTAAAAGATACGTGGTAGCGCCAGCGCCAGTATACACGGTGGCGTATAATTTTTCATGTACTTGGCGTCGAGACGCTACCGCGTCTCTAGATACATCTTCGTATTAAAAACTGTTTTTAATTCTAAACAACTGTCAACGTAATAAGAAAGCGGTAGAATTAAATTTAACGCTATAACGAAACTGCCAGCTTCATATATTTAATTCACTTTGTAGCATACGAAATTCAAGAAATACGAGAAGCGAGCGTACGAAACTTCTGGAACATAGGAGGGCGGCCGCCGCGCGGTGCGAGACGCGAGGCGCGGACCGCGAACTCGCGAACCTTCTCGCCTAACGACGCGACTGTTGACAACCGCAGCCGCGGATAGCAACCATACAATATAAATTGAGGGCTCGTAGGGGCATTTGGCCTATTTGCCATTCCGGGAGAGAGGACGAGGTAAGACCATCGGCCGCTCTCGGAACTCGGCTTAGGGACTCCGGCAGGAGAGTTCGGCGATAATACCTGGACGCCTGTTGAGTAGGAGAGAACAGAGCTACTCGTGAACATTCCAGTTAGAGCTAGGGGGAGGTTATTCCTGGACGCCCGTTCGTTTTTGGAGAGTTCGGCGATAAAATGGACGGCATTCCATTCCTGTTACAATTATCCATTCCCAATCCTCTGCATAACCATGTTCCTCACAATAAACCTTTGTCTGTCCGGAATTCTTTTCCTTGAATCCTTAACCATGGCTACAACTTTAATTTTAATATTCCCCTTCATCGAAATCGATTTTCATTAATCCCTGAGCTATTTGACACATTTGTCAGTATTTTAAACGGACGGTGGGAAATTGTACGTCACTCCGAAATAAACGCTGCCTTTTGAAACGACCAGGCGGCTGCGTAAATATTTATAGCACATTGTGCGGAGAGAATTTTAATTTTTTCAACGATTGACGCCCATTGACCTAGAAGCTAAAAAGATCGTTAATAATTATAATAACTGCCCGATCGAATTACGATCGATACAGATTCTGGAGTGCCACCGGGAGGAAAAGTTTCAAGCGACAAATAAAATAAATAAAGTAAAGATTTGTGTTGTTCCTTCGAGAGCGATATATTATCGAAAAAAGTACAGCAAATCGTTCCTTTCACCTTTTCTTGGCACTTTTCCATGGTGCTCGACACTTGCATTGTCGCATTTCCGGGACAATAAATCTAGAACATACGGAGCATTGGCTCCCGTGGAGTTTCAAACATGTTAGGTCAAGTCACAGTTTCAGGCAGCAGTGTTGAAAAATATAAACAGAAACGTGTGCGTCACAAGTATTGTCACATCATGCTGAGTATTGGTTGGCAGGATTGGAAAGAAAGTAAAAGACAATCAAAAAGTAGGCGAACGTGGGAAAATAGGCTTTGTAGCATAAGTATGAATCAATTGAAAATGAAACAAATAAAATAAAATTAAATATTTAGAATAACTAAGATTTCATTAGTTTCCTTTTTAGAGTAGATGGAGTTAAAGTATATTTAACTTTTTTATGGAAAATTTAATTCTCTTCGTGATTAATCTGAAATGTTTTTTTGATGTTCATGAATAACAAATGTATTTATTTATATATTAAGATGTTTACTTTTGCATATAAGCATATGAAATTTTAAACTTCGTAACTTCTATTCATTTTAATTTTTACTGACTCGAGTATTTGTTAATGTTAGTATAACTGTTGATAACAAAAATGAGGGACCTTGTTTTAGTTTTGATTTCTCATACAAAAAGAAATCGAAAAGTTTTCTATAAATTCATGGCCTGAAGTTTCGTTACCTAAATGTAATCAATTGAAATTCACTTCAGTATTGCAAAATGGAAAAGTACTTTTTCATTCATTTTAATGTGAGAAATTCATCTCGAAAAAGACTTCATATTTTTGCTAAAACTCTTTATATATCATATGTTCTATCAAGGGCCAGTATAAATGTTAATATTTAGAAAAGTATTTCTTTAATTTTTCAACATTATTAGAAACAGTAGTAAAATTATCAAACATATCGAGTAACATTAAAATTCTGAACCCTTTGACCTACAACAGCATGAGAGATTCGACGTGAAACGAAATTCTGACGAAACATAAAAAGAACGAGTCAGAGCACAAGCAATTTTATGCTTGACTATGACACTCATGATTTCAAATTAAATATTATAGCAGAGTTAAAACTCTTTTTCTTGTATCTACACCGTGGATCGAGAATTTTCGTTATACTATAATTACTTCGGTGCAGTGAAACTGATCGTTTCGAACTTCTCGTCTCTTAGTTTCTTCTTTTTGTCGTTTACGAACTTCGAGCCGTACTTCGTCCAGCGTTCGCGAGAGATTGGTGAAACAAGAGCGGGATAAAGTTTCCTTCTATTTTATGCCGCCGCATTGGTTTTATACCGTCGTGTTCCCTGGACGGCAAATATTGAAATATACGAGTTACCGATAGTTGCCAAGTTATCACCTATTTCACCGAGAGTTTTGCGTTTGGCTGGCTCGCGACTTTTGGCAACAGCCCGCGCACTCGAAAATACTATGGGCGGCACAGAAATTGATAGCCGATCTCGGATCCCTGCGTCAATGGAACGTGCTGATGTATCTAATTGCGTAGACATTTGGCAATGTTGTTGGATAAAAATATCGAGAGCCACGCTGGTATACCGTATCTTGTGATTATCCGTATTGGAAAACTATTGAAACGGAACTGGTAAGTTATATCCAAGTAGAAAGGTTCTTTCTTAAATATATACGGCGATTCTGGAAATTTAGACAAGCATGGCTTCTTTGTTAATAGGAAATACAAATATCTGATGTGGCAAAATGTTTAAACCCATTGTGGGAATTATTATTTTATGTAATTTTGTTTATTTAGTGCGTCGATGTGAGTGCCATGTTTACTTTGATTCGTTTCTTTAATGGATTCATGCAATTCTTTTGACATCATTTTATATTTGCATATAAAAGTATTAAGGTCATTTAAAGTATTGAATCCTATAATGTTATAATTAGACTGCGGATCTTTATGCAAAATAAAATCTTCGCGAACGTGCCTACAAAAGTTGAACCTAAATAAGAATTTATTTTATTTTGCAATTATTATAACATGAACTTCCGATCTTTTTTATATTCTTGCATATTGTGTACATTTTGTAGGGATATTCAAATTTCCTATAAATGCATAAAGATCCGCAGTCTAGTTATAATGTTATAATTTTGTTTATTTGGCACAATGCTATGAGTGCCATATACTCTTACATTCATTTCTTTAATGGAATAATTAAATTCCTTTCATGTAAATTGATTGATCACATCATTCTGCATATGAAAGTATTAAACTATGATAATTAAAAACCAAATACTTAGCGAGATACTTAATATTCCATTTTAGAAAATTTCTTTATTCTTTTAACATTTTGTCACTCATTATTTTACTCTGTCCATCTCATTTTTAAATCACGTACCAATTATACTCGAATAATTATTTTTAATTTTAATTTCAACATATCTTCATTTTGACATATCGTTACGTTCCAGGTTCTTCCATGCCATGCGCAGTTAAATAATTCAAAGTTAATTTTACATATTGTACTATTAAATGCCAACCACTTTAATTGTTCATTACATGTAATTGTTCATTACATTCTTTTGTTTGAAATAATTTTATGTATCCTTTTTATATCACTGATGAGGATTCAAAAATGGAGTTCAAATACATAGAATTAGAAGTTTGCTTGAATCAGCTCAACTTGTTCCGGATAGAACTCGAGTGTCGGCAGAATTTAGGCTCTTTTATAATCGTGTGCCGTTAGGTCGTTAATATTCTTCCTCGAGCGACGCGGAGAACCGACCGGAGGGCCAACAATAGTTTATGATATGCTCGCGAAATATGTCGCTTTCGGTTTGTAGCTGATTGCCGTCAATATCAAGCCAGATGTGACCATTTCGAGGTCTTTAGAATTCCGCATGGTTCCGAGGCCCGGCGGCCGACTATGCCATAAATTCGGAAAAACCCACGAGTGCGTTGGGCCTTCCGTGAGTCATCAGGCGACCACCTAGCTTCGAGAGCGTGGGGGAAGACACGGCGACGGGGGTGAGCATGGGACGAAAGGCGCCTTGATTGGGTCTTGTTCCCAAGATCGGGCCCCAGTCGGCGCGCCCCTTGGGCGCCAAGGGGTGGAAACGAGGACGAAGAAGGAACATCGCGAGGCGTCTTCGGTCGTGACTTCGCGAGACAAATCACATTCAGAGCGAGACAGTCGTCTCGGGGAAGGGAATGGAATTCTCCGGATGAGAATACCACGTTGCGAGTCTTTGGATATTTCGTTTTGATCTTTCGAATAATAAAGTTCGGTTTCTTGACGTAAATCAAGTGTGTAAATTTCCTTCGAGATCCCATTTTATCCTGAACACAACTATTATCCGCAGTAATTTTCAGTTATCGTTATCTTTCACATATTCAAGAAATTTTACCTTCGTAGAAACAAAATTTATTTACGCAAGATGGTGTATCAGTTGTTAAATTTCGATATTTAAATATTGTAAAATAAAATGTTAGTATCTTTTTTATCAAATGTAGTGCGTAGTTTTTTTTTAAAATTAGTATCAAAAGGAAATAAATTTAACTTTAATTTAGGTTAGCAATTTCCATCTTTCAATTCATAAGTACGAGCTTAATTTTTCTGTTTTTCCTAAACTTCTGTTTGGGAAATAAAGGCTGTTAGTTTTTCCTTTATTCCAGTTTTATTACAGTTAATACACGTTAATAAATTTGTTGTTTCAATCTATTATAAAAATGAACGATAGAATACAATATGTACAATCAAATATATCCCACAAAACTCTATTAATATCTAAATGACTTTTTGCACTGCGATAGCTCCTGTAGGTTCCGTAAATATTGGCTAACCCATCGAGGAAGGCACTATCAGTTAATTAAATTACACGAGGTATATATCTACCAACTATTTGGACCAATTGTTCCTTCACAAAGTACAAAACCTGATCAAAAACACTAAATATGCACTTCAAAACGCTAGACTCTCCTCTTAACCTAGCCTTTGCAGTGATTTCACTCACTCTTTTATTGATGATGTTATATATTCCTCTTCTTGTTGTAATAGGTAAAAAATATGTCGCACTGCTAAAATAACTATGATGGTTTTTTAATGCGTGCATGCACGTATTAGAAGGCAACATTAATGTCTCTTGTGCATTATTTCTTGCAGTATCTGGTGATATTTTTTTCTTCTGTCTCAACAAAGCGCAAAACACGTTCGGTTTCTTTCACTTTTAATTTTCCGCTCTGTAATATCTCTCGACTTCTCCGCTCGAAATGGCGATGAAACGCGTCAAAGTTCCGCAACTATAGGTATAATGGTATGGACATGATCGTATTCTGCAAACGTATCGCTTCATATCGAGGTTTTCAACGGGCCGGAGCGCGACCAGAAATTGCACTCAGATCCATCTATAGTTCCAAGTTGTCGGTGAAAATGTACCCATCAGGATGCAGACCTCCGCGACAGCATGGAGCAGACGTTAGATTGAAGAAATAACGGCCTAACGGGTCTAAGAGTATTGTGAAATCCCACGATAATCCATCACGGAGAGGAACAAACCCGTCAGTCGTGGTAACAGCCCCGCGATTCTCACGATGACGAAGACGACGTTGTCGACGACGCTCCTCTACCGTCCCTGTTCGTCAAGCCTCTCTCGTATCTCTTTATCTGGATACTATATACGCGCGATGAGTAGTTATAAATTAATGCACGCTTTGTTATGAAACGTTAATTAAAACGCGCGGATATTAATTAAAACGTGCATTTTGCATGCGCACGTTTATCTAAGGCAGATTCTGGATTCGTCGCGAAGGGGTTAATGGAAACGTAAACAAGGCAGGCAACGTTTCTTACATTATATATATAATGTATTTTATTTAAAATGTTATATACTTCACGAGGGGATGAAGTTATCAGAAAAATGTTTAAAAGTACAAAAGTTATTTGATATAAAGGACATTATATGGAGTAAATAAATTTCTTGTAACTAACCTTAGAGAATCTCAATTTTCTCTCACTTTTATTGAAACGAGTAAAGTAGCCGTTAAACGAACTACATAGATTGCACAGAAAGTAGTGACCGATAATGAAATATGAACCTCGAATGGCTCACCAAAGACAAACGACGTAGCTTCTAAATTCTAAGCCATGTCTAAGCAATTCTAACCCTAGCCTTCCCTCTCACGTGTTCTACTTCTGCTAAACACACAACGCTGGGCAATCTAAAACGCTTAGGTACTAGACTCTAAGCCTCGAATCCTAGCTTCTCTATACTTCTCGTTCTACTTCAGCTGAATACACCCCGATTGTAAATTAAAATCAATGAGCTTAAAAATAGCATAGAGTCTGTCGTGTGACGAGCCTTGTCAGCGGCTAACGCTGACACAGAGCACGAAATGGAAAAAGAGAGCGAGACGAGCGGAAGAGGAAGAGTTTTCGTGGAAAAGGAAGGATAACGTCCGGGGCGGAAGAGAGCAGCCGGATCTTGTTTCTGCAGGATCAACGGCGAACGCGAGGAGAGGAGCAAGGCAACCTAGCGGAGCCGAGGCAAAGTCCCTCAGGACGCAGTCTGCCCTCTGATTACTGCATTCAACAGAATCTCCGCCATTGTCTCTGGCGCACCGAGTGCTGGAGACTATATTAATATTACGTACCGGGCCAGAAGATGTCCATTTCATGCTAAATAATCCAAGACTGCTGCTCCTTGCCTGGGATACGCGGCAGGGCTGGGCCTGGGAGACTCGCAGGACTCGTAACCTCTTCTGTCCCTGTCTCTCTGTCCTTGTTGCGCCAAAAACGGGTGCATCGAAAGGCCAATAATCAAGAGAAACGTGGATGCGACCTGGGAATAGTGGATCGAAGAAAAGTTAGTTAAGTAGAAACGTGACAATTTATATTTAATAGGAAGCTTGCCAAGTGTGAGTAGTTAATACAGATAATTGCATCGAGATATTTTACGACATGTCGTGTTGAATGGATTACCACTGTTTGGTAGAATTAGAAGAAATGAAAAATGATAAAAACTAAGATGAGCACAAGAAAAGAAGTTTGGTGATATAATATAAATTAATTGAAAATGATAATTATACAAGGAAATTACATGAAAAATGTGATGATGCATGGTCACTAACTATGAACGAAATTATTTCAGTGACTTTTTTTATTTTTAGCAAAGATATAGTGCTTATAACTTTTTTTTGTATCTGGAATTTAATTCACTCTATGATTTATTAAAAACATTTTTTACAATTTTTGCAAGTAACGAATGCATGCCAGACAAAACTACAAGAGGAAAGTATTATTATTTATATAGTAGTATTATT
The DNA here is from genome assembly GCF_026283585.1 of Hylaeus volcanicus. Lineage (NCBI taxonomy): Eukaryota > Metazoa > Arthropoda > Insecta > Hymenoptera > Colletidae > Hylaeus > Hylaeus volcanicus. The sequence continues at coordinate 14,076,741 of NC_071980.1, forward strand.
TATTGAAACGAAAAAAAAAATATATATATACACACATATATACATCAAACAAATATTTGTTTAAAACGTTCTTATAGATAAGAAAATAATAATAAAATATCAGTATGAAGTCTTCATTATAAACTCGTTTGGTATAACTTTTCAACCATAAATAATACGAACAAAAGAAAATTATAATTACGTAAAGGAAAAAGGGGAACACTGTGTGATCGTAAAAAGTATTTTATAAATTTAATTTTTATAGTGAAGTTTATAGAATTCAAATATATAAAATATATAGAAGTAATTAAACATAATTATTATCTATGGATCTATATAATACAAAAACGTGAAACATGATTGTTAAACTCTTATAAAACTGTTATATCTAGAGACGCGGTAGTGTCTCAGCGCCAAATACATGAAAAATTATTCGTCACCGCGTATATATGGCGTTGGAGCTACCACGTATCTTTTACAGGAGAGATGGATGGTCCATTCTAACCTAACCTGAAACTTTTTTCATGAATATCTCAACACGCCTGCAATATTTTCTAAATTTAAAGGTATTTTTCTTATGTAAACCGCATATAAGCTTTCGAATAAAACCAAAATCAATCAAATCGGTCCACGAACAACTGAGATATCGTAATATCATGTCATGAATTTGTCAGAAACGGTATTTTTCGTATGATTTCCCTGTCGTCAATCCTTAGCCAATAGGAGCTAAGCAAAAGCCGAGTGTCGTTCGTCGACTCTCGGAATCATTCGGTTCGGCATGGCTCGTCGGCCACCGAGCGTCGAGAGTCGAAACAGATGTCATCATTCATAACCTCCCAAGTGTCAAAACTTTTTACACTATTGCATTATTAATTATATTTATATCAGCAACATGTTTTCAATTTAGACTTTTTATGTAGGGTTTAATAACAAATTGCAGCCAGTGTTGTAAAGTGTTGATCGATCTTGACTACAAGGTAAGTTGTCAAAATCTGAATTGCAAAATACCTTTATTCATACAGAAAACTGTTTTTAATATAGATCCATACCACCAAAGTGTTTTGAATTTAAGCTTTTTATGTAGAGCTTGTGGAACTGAAGGGGGCCCACAACATTGGAGATTAACAAATTGCTGCCAGTAAAGTAAACTGTAGAACAATTTTAATTACAAGGTAAGTTGTCAAGATCTGAATTGCCAGATACCTTTATTCATACAGAAAACTGTTTTTAATATAGATTCATACCACCAAAGTGTTTTGAATTTAGACTTTTTATGTAGAGCTTATACAAATGAAGGGAACCGCAGGCTTGGAGGTTATTCGTTAACAAATTGCAACAACTGTTGTAAAATGTTTATCCATTTTCATTACAAGGTAAGTTGTCAAAATCTGAATTGTCAGATATCTTCATTCATACAGAATAGATCCATACCACTAGTGTTTTGAATTTAGACTTTTTATGTAGAGCTTATAGAAATGGAGTCATTTCATCATTAACATTAAAATTACTTGCAGCAAGAAAAAAAATTGCAGGTATTTATAATTATTTATACATTGAACGAATAAATGTTTATAATTAATAAATTATATGAAATATATATATATATATATATATATATATATGAAATATATGTATATGAAATATATATATATTCGCTTTTCTTATCCCCTCTTTCTTTATTTTACTTTATTTAATTAAAAAAAATAATAATAATTTAGACTTCTTATGCAGAGTTTACAGAAATATTAATTTTATTTTTATAAATTTAAAATAGATTCTATATAATAAATGATTTGTAAAAAGAAGTGAGATCCGATAAAAAACTTCAAAAAAGTAAAAAAATTATGCTAAGTACATGAAAAAGTGGAGGACTCAAGGAGGTATCATTGAAAAATAGAAGATCCCCATAAAAAAAACTACAATAAAGTAGAAAAAGATGTGAAATCGAAATGAGCTGCCAGATGATTAGCCTAGATTTCCGCGGCCTGGAAGTCAAATGCTTGGCGTGGCCAGGCAAGGTCAAGGTGTCGATGAATAAGAATTATTTTAAAACGCAAAATAATGAAAGTGTACTGATATTGTCAGAGTTTTAAACTGACAAATTATCTGAAAGCTTGCGAGAGTAAAGGTATTGGCGTCGATGAATGACCTTAGAAATATTTTAAAACGCAATACAATGAAAGTGTACTCATAATATTCTCAGAGTTTTAAATTGACAAATTACCTGAAATTCTGTGAGAGAGAAAGTATGGGTATTGATGATCTACGAATGCCTTACCTGGCCACGCCAAGCATTTGACTTTCAGGCCGCGGAAATCTAGGCAAATCATCTGGCAGCTTATTTCGATTTCACATCTTTTTCTATTTTCTTGTACTTTTTTATGAGGAACTTCTATTTTTCAATGATAACTCCTCGAGTCCTCCACTTTTTCATGTACTTGGCATAATTTTTTTACTTTTTTGAAGTGTAACCTTTTTATTGCCGGAGGCCGATATATCGGTCCTCGCTGCACTAGTGAGAAGTGCCAGAGTCGATATATCGGCCCGCGCCTCGTAGCGCTTTATTATTCGCATTGCAGGAGAACTCTATCTCAAAACAAATTTATAATATGTTATAAATTATCTAATTTCTTTACGAGAGAATTAAAAAAAATAGTTTTTCGTTTTTTTTGTTTCAGCAATGTTATATTACCTATAACAATTACGTATTTCGGAAGAGATAATCCGTCCAGCACTTACCATGTACCTTCGAGTTATTTTTTATTTTTGTTATGTAATATTAATAACGCGATTAACGCGATTAAAGCGATTAACGCGACATCTCCAAAACGGATGAAAGAACGCGTACCTCCATAGATTCGATCGCCACGCCATGCGGCGCGAACACCTAATCGACAAAAATGAAGCAACATCGCTTCTTTTTGTGCGTTCAATAGACTCACGGATCGCGTTATTTCTTCGATTCAACAACGCCCGATGCGTTAATTGCCTTATTTCGCTATCGAAACCCTACGCGACGCGGATACGACCTCGTGTGCGCGATCGCGTACCACCACGTGGCGACGTCATTTCGGCGGACTTTGTCCACATTTTTAGCTTCCCTCCAAACCTAACGATCATCTCTTGATCTTCTTCAGGGATTCTCATGCTAACGAGCCACGCTCAGGCATAATTCACTTTCTATGTTGGCATCTGCCCATAGAATTCCGTTCTTCGCATCCACGCGAATCCATATCGTTGCATCTAGCAACTCATCGCGTTCACTCGAACTATTTCGACGTGTTACCGCAATATTTCGCTTCTACAGCACATTCAAGGTGATCGAATCACCAATGCTGCGTGATAAGGCACACAACAATCGCATCGTACGATTCTCATCTCCTTCCCCGTTCGTGATTCGAGCCCACCACGCCTACGTCTAATCTCACATAAAGCCGATCGGCCGATTGCTCTGCAAGACGTTCCCAGCAACGTCCTGACCGTTCTAAACGAGATCGCACCGTCGATCAACACTTGCGACGATCCAGCTCATCTTGCATCGTCAATGCAACATATTCGACGATAGATTCCATGAATCTTTCGCCTGCGACGCGGTAGTGAGCTCGGTCTCTCCGACACAGCGAGAACCGCCGACCCCCGCGTCGCCCACACTTACACACATGGGTTCAATGCAGTTCGATCTCTGAGTGCGATATTGTATGTGATTTGTACCGAATGACTTGATGTATAATTCATCAAGGGGTTTTTTACCGAAAGGTTTTCCCCTTAAATGAGCCATTAAATTTCTTCGTTGGTGGTTCAATTGAGCTTATGTTTATTACCCTGTCTAACTCCTACCCATCCTTTCATTTTCTGTTGGAATAACTCGCAATAATTCGCCCCGTGATTCCGCGTTGGAATCTCGGCGGCACGGTGTCGTACCTCGACACTACAAAATGTATTGAAAATGCAAAGTATATACTTTGTAATAAATGGTCTATAAAAAATTATGATGAAAAGATGACTTTTTGTATGTGCAAATACGTTTTGTAAGATACTTTTACTTTCTTCATGACCTTTTATACCTTTGTCATTTATATAATTTTCAATGAATTTAGAAAAACTAGCGTCATTGTTTTGTTCTCTATTTCGTCCTTAATATACTGCTTGTTAAATCATGTAAATATTGTTCCTTGTTTGGTTTTTATGAACATTTTCCCAAACCCTAGTAAAACCGTGAAATTCGACCGGTTATTCTCGCATAGGCACCTCTTTTTCGCCTGGCACTAAAAGGGTTAATATATTCTAAAGTTGCTCAAATCAAATAATTTCTAAAGTTGCTCAAAGTACAAATCAAACTATGTAACATAATATGAATGAACACAAGGAATGCCAGCGATGACTCGATTTTATGTGTTTTATGTGTAGAAATCGTTTCATATTAGTGTTGTAAATATAAATTAATCGGGACGCCGTATAGGAAAACACCTTTCAAACTACGTACTTTTACAACTAACTCTATTTCTCTCTCGTTCTGTATTCTTCCGCAATCTTCTACAATCTTCCGAATTCTTCTGCCGTTGCTAGGCATTTCGCCTGTTTATAAACACTTTCTCCCTCTCTCTCATTTGCACTCGTCTCATTCGCTCAACTTCACATTCATACATTGCGCGGCTAATTTAAACAGTCTACATTAGGTTAATTAAGCAAAGTAATACAAACTAATTTGACTAATAGGATTATTACTCCAATTATTGCGCATAACCGTTGCACTGTTAGCTACATAAAGTGTAATTAATTTGAAGGCCACAAGGAAATTAGATCTCCGTTCCAATTAAATAAAAAAGTTTACCTGACAAAATGCCGAGCACGTGACGATAAATATGATATTTCGATCATGATTGATTTCGCAACTGGAACTTGATTATTGACATTCCGCGCAGCGACGCCGACGGTTGGGGTCCAATTAATCGGTTCCTCTTTTTTCGTAATAAGGGTCGCTAAATCGGGTACGTATCATAACGGTGATTTACGTCGTTCATTACGTCCGCTCTAACATCACGCGAAGGTAGTATATCTTAGCTCTGACTCGCCGTAACTGGCTACAATTGATGGCCGGCCGTGCAGATCTTGTTAGTGACAAGTGAAATCTCTGGGACCTATCGATGTTCTACTTAGCTGTTATCCTCGCCCATAATTGAATTTTCTGTGCGATAGAGCCCGTACGCTTGAATACTAATTATCGCGTTGAATGTCATGTACTTAGGATAAGCAAGCCGATTATCTTCCTATTAGTCGCGATATTAGCAAAACGTGTATTGCGAATTCTGCTTGACGAAGGAAATACGGCAGGTGCGCGGCAAACGATAATTGAATAGTTCAGTACCGGTGAATAATGTTCTGAGAAAGGTCATGATAACGACGTTACCACTTTTAATCCTTTACGCTCGACAAAATATGTTTAGCAATTTTATTTGAGTCATAAATTAATTCAAATTCTTTCGTAATTCTCAATTTAAAATTTTCATTGACATCTTCAGTTTTTGTAAGTTGCGTAATATTATTATTTTTATTTGAGAAAATATCATCATGGTTTTTCAAGTAATCAACTTTGTAAATTTAAAACTAAATATAATTTTTATGTTTGCAGATGTTGGAGATGATTGAAACTCAAAAGATGAGATGTATTAATAAATAATCAGGGCTTGTTTTGAGACTAAATATTGATTCTTATTAACCCTATATGAATTGAGCTTTTTTTTGCACATAACTTGTGAGGCGTTTACTTTCATATTTCAGGTTGATGGTACTATCAATTGTCATCAATATGATCATATTATCATATTCATATTATCATATTATCATCAATATGATCATATTATCATATTCATATTATCATATTATCATCATCAGTATCATATTATGAAAAAAGTAAAATTATTTGCTAGAAAGTCTATGTATCAGCATTTGTTAAATATTATTTTGTGATAGCAGTTAGATATTTTTATAACTTTCTAACATAATTGGTGTTTGTTTGAAAATGATAAAAACAGTATTTCCAACTGTTGGGAATGCAGCTTATCAAGTATACAATGTCGTGTACAATGACTGAAAAGAATGATTTCTACAGTTCAGAAGCAAATTCTATTACATCAACGTTTCTGAAGTTTGTAATAAATAAGTCATTCAACTGATGTTATATTTTTTCTTGCCACTCAAAATATTAAACTCGAATTGGATTTGACGTAATTTGCCTCTAAGATATTTGCAAAAATTTTTAACAAATTCGCGAAACGCTTTACAGCAGATCAAAAGAGCGTTTCGAGTAACATTATGAATGTCTTAAGCAAAACCAGGATAAGAATGTGCCGCAACAGTATTTTATTAAATAAAGGACCTCGTAAAAAGAACAGTAAAGACGGTCATTTCAAATTCTACTACACGGAAAAAAAATCATTCGTTCTTTCATGCGCTAATAAAAATTCTCATAACTTTCGTACAGTGTATTTTATCTCGCGAGTTGGGATGTCTAGTTATCTCTGTTACGGTTCTGTGGCTCTGCTGCAACTAGCATATTTATCACTATCGTTGTGCTTGCAGCGTTTTTTATTTGGCCTAGTTTTAGGCCGTCGCTTCCAACTGCAAAGCTATGTATCATAACGCTTCGTAACACAAGTGTATCCCTTTTTTTTTCACATATCTGTCAGAAAATATTTCGAGTTTTGAATTACGCTTACTTAAATAATTCCAGCTAGCTTTTCCGTAACAGTTCTAGTTATTAAACATTCTGTGATAAATCATGAGATCTTTCTACGAATCAAAGAATAAGTTTATTCTCTATCTACTGATTATGATATCATACAATTTTTCACCATTATTGAATTATTTCATATTTATTATCAGCTTGTCCTACTTTGCTTAGAGTACTCGTGTACCCAGCATTATGAAATACTCTTTTTGGAATTTACTACTCAGCCGTACTAAGTTGTTCATTCGCAACTTTTCCGAAGGATTAATATTTTAGTTTTTTTAATTTAACGCATTAGATTAACATTTGCAACTTTGCAGGCTTTGCCATCAATTTCAATAATTGTCCTAGGATTATGTTCGTTTAATCAAAGTTAATAGGAATGCACGACTATTGTGTTTTGCATGATGTTAACATGTTACATCCTTCGAAATTAGAACCAAATATTATTATACTTTACGAACATCACCAATCTTAAAGTTCCCATTAAAACATGAAGTTTCATGTAATTTATTATTTGTAAGCTAAGTTGAAATAATCGAAAACATTTTATTTGTATGTAACTTATTTTTCGTGCGTCGAATTAAAATTACAAGTAATGAATATTATTTCACTTTTGTCCCTTTCGAAAGGTAATGGTATGTTTTTTGACTTACATTCTGATAAGTGTATTTCAAGACGAATACAATGATCTATTCGGAAGGTCATTTGTGGCCTGGATTAAGCTAATTATGATGGAAAATAATTTACTTATATATCTGTATACACTAATGCAAACAATTAGCGGGACACTTTTTCAAACCGCCGTAACTATGGGAGTTTTCAACCGATTGAAATGAAACTGCGTGAGGAGTATTTTTGAAGTGTCCTCTAGGCATGTGTAAAGTTGCAGTGGTGAGGGTTGACGCGAAGGGGTTAATTCACCCCCCTAAAAAAAACCTTTGGGGCGACTCTCCTTGATGCCCTCTACAAAATGCACACCTTGAAATCCCTCTCGGACAAACCCACCCCCCACAACCTCCCACTCCCTCTAAAATCCATAGTTTTTGGACGACAGTCTCGATTTTGAACTCAATGCATTCTCTGGGTTCTCCTGATCGAGAAAATGCCATCACCCATACCGTGCACCCCATATGCACCGTTTGAGGGGGTGGAACAGCTAGCGACTTTTCAACCCCCTTCGTAAGGGAGGACTTCCACACATCGGAGGGCGATGAAATTCACCATGTTTGTTGTCGATATGTTAAGGATGAATGCCGAAAAGGTCCCGTTTCGAAAACTGCCCCCGAACTGAAGAGAGGAGGTGGGGCAGAGGTAGGGGTGGTTCACCCCCAAGTGCAAGGGTTGGAACGTTGTTTCGTTGCGTGGATTACATGTCCAACAGTCCAGGGCATCGGTGCGACACAGTTTTGATGTCTTTTTCCCGCGTGAATGACAATAAAATACGAAAATGTCGAGTTTTTAAAAAAACTCGCTTCCAACTTCAAGCCCATCTGCAGGGTGAACGAGTAACCCCACGTCAACGCCGTTCGTGGATTCGGACGCGCGAATGCTTTATTAACAGATCCCCAAAAAATCAGATCTTTTTAATCACGCTTTCGTTGTCAAATCGGAGCAGATTTGAAAGAGTAATAAGTGGGCCGGACGGAGCCCGCATTCAGAAGTGGCGCGAGGGCCTGCAGCCGTACGTGGTCAGACCATGTTAAATTAGAGTCCGGTCTGGATCAGGGGAGTCCAGAGAATGCATTGAGTCCAAAATCGAGACTGTCGTCAAAAAATTGTGGATTTTAGCGGTGGTGGGGGCTTGTGGGGGGGGGGGGGGTGTCCGAGAGGGATTTCAAGAGGTGCATTTTGTTGAGGGCATCAAAGAGAGTCGCCCTAAAAGTTTTTTTAATTTTTTTAACCCTTTCCATTACTCCTGGCACTTTCAGAAGTGACGTTTTTCGACGCGCCTCCCTTTAAAGGAGTGAATTAACCCCTTCTAATCAACCCTCGCCAATGCAACTTTGGACACACCCAGAGGACACTTCAATATTACTCCTGACGAAGTTTCACGAAAATCGGTTGAAAACTCCCATAGTTATGACGTTTTGAAGAAGTGTCCCTATTTTTTTGATGGCGAGTGTATTTTTACTTCTATCAGTCAAATAACTGGTCTTAAAGATACATTTTTCAATTGAATACAAAAATATTTTATTTACTATATTAAGTAAAGGATGGAAAAATTGTATACAATTGATGTATTTTATATAAAAAAACTACATTTAAATAACGAATTACGCCTGTCAGAATAGTAATAGTCGTGGTGAACATTTAAATATCTTTCACGTTGAATTGTTACTACGTGTACTTCCACTTAAAATAAAAAAACTCGAATGTAGTCTATACCATTTGTGTTTTATTAAAAAACAAATTTTTAAAAGTCCTGATTGAAAAGCCCCATTTAGGAAAAAATTAGAATTACTGAAGTAAATCATACCAGCCATTCACGCATTTAAATCTACTGTTCCTTCGATACTTGACTTCAAATTCGACGGTTCAATACATCATGGCCTGCTACCGTTGCAATTTCAATGTAAAGCGTATTCGCTAACGAAATTGGAAACTAATAGCAAAGTCGGAATCGATATTACTACTTATCCCGCAGAGTCGCGCCTCCAACCTAACTTCGTTAATTAGATTAAACTTTCATTTAACGGTATCCCAGTGTATATTCTTCGCTATTTCGCAATTTTGTATATGCACACTCTCGGGATTCTCGTTTACGTTTCGCGGCCACGCAACTTGCCTCTGTATCCTTCCACAAAAATCGTCAGGAAGTTGGAGTTCGCATTAGATCACCGAATTTCGCACGGAACTGTGAGAACTTTTAACCACCCAGCGTCGAAAACTTGCGAGCGAAATTGCATAAATTTCGCTGAATAATTTGTGACGTTGCGATAATTAAGCGCGACAAAGACGACGAATGTTTAAAGTTAATTCTTTAAAGTTAGACCTTTTCAGGTCAGCTCTGAACTGAAATGTGTAGTCCTCTTTAAGATTCGATAAAAATAGTCTGGAAAACATTTATCTAAGATATTTGTTAGAGACTTATTTTATGACAATTGCTGTCTTCAATGGTAATAGAAAAGGACTAGCATTTTATGTGCTAAAATCAACATTGTTTACTTCTTTTATAAAAATGATAGTTTAAAATAAATTAGAGAATGGTAAGTAATGATAGTAAATTATCAACAACAATATCAAACTTGTAAATAAAATAGCGAAATAGTAATAGTTTAAAATTAAACACAAGGAAATCATTGTTTGGGTCAGTAATGTTATTAGATGGATTGGATTCAGGTTTCTCATTTTTGGTGAACGAAAAAACAGTACATTTTAGGTTTATATTTTTAAGGAATAAAGCATCAATGTTCAAGTATTCAACTAGTACAGGTGTCAAACATATCGCAGTGTCGAAGTAAAAATCTGTGACAGTATAATAAAACAAATAATTTCTATTCACTATGGATTTATTAAAAAAAACTGCTTATAATTTTTTAAAAACTCAATCGCTAGAGCCACTAAATTGAGACCACGTCTGAGCTTCCATTATTTATTCATATAATTTTCAATTAGAATTTCTTGAATTGCTAACAATTAAAAATCCGAAATAATGGAAAATTGAAATAGTATATATTTTTAAGCAGTTAACATCTGGTTCATATTTGAAAATTAAATGAAAATACGTGTAAGTGTAATTAGATAACCATCTATAATCGTGACAGTGACAATGAAAGTAGCCCATGTACTATTATGTAATATTTTTGTTCATGTTCTTAGTAACAACTTGTTACCATGTAGGTCGATATAATACAAAATAAATGATAAGTACAATTTTTATGATTTTTACTACATTACTTTTCCCTTCACTCTTTAAAACATTTTACAACACCAGTAAAACAGCTTAAATACAAAACAACAAAATCGAAATGTCCAAACAGGAACAGTTCATAAGGAATCAATTAAATTAAATTTTTATTTGCCTTATATTACAATTACAACCAACTCTGAATTTATATTGCAGTATGATGGAGCGTTTTCGTCCCTCAAAAGCAATTTATTTTCACCTTTCTATAGTAACTTTATCTCATCTCGCGTCCCTTTCGTCGATCAATTCTCTGCGAAGCTATACTTCCTCCTCGTATCCCCGCGTCGTGTTTGCAAAAAGTGAAAATAAAGTAAACCATTAATTAAAGCGGCATCCTCCTAAAAAGTTAATTAAAGCCAGCAGGTTCCACAGGAACCAAGGTTCTCCAACTATCGAGGCGAAAGCAAAGCCAACAAGAACCGGCTGGAATGGTTCTCGGGGCGAATTCTCTGCTTGCTTATCCGTCGTTCGAGAATGTGAGAACAGTCAGCTGTGACCCGAGTGGGAATAAGTCGAGATACGTGTTACAACAACAACGAGAGCCAGATCTCGATGCGAGGAACAAAGATAAACGCAGTGGCTGGAACAAGATCGAACGCTTTTCCATCCCTTGTACAGTCCCAGAATAAACAGATCGGCGGACATAACAGCCCCTACTGCGAACTACAGTACTAGGTTAGATCCGTAGAAGGTTAAATCTCGTCGGAAACTTTGCATTAACCAACTGAGAGAAAACTGGGAAACTCTTATGAAGATATTTCACCTGCAGATAAATCCAAACTTGATCGTCCTACTATTCTCTATGGCGCGGAATAAAAGTCATTTTAAGAAAACGCTTCATGTTATTTCCTATTTATGTTTTGTCACTTTATAATTATCTTTCTTGAAAAAGTCATTTTAAGAAAACGTTCTATGCTAATTTCTATTTATGTTTTGTCACTTAATTTTTGTTTTTCATTTTTATTTTCCTATCTCTTACATCTTTTGTATATTTATTCGCTGTGAAGATGGGTCGTTCTTTTATTTTTATTAGTGGCAGTATACGACATAGCAATATGTAACATTATTTTTGTATTTATTTTTACTTTTGTATTTTGTGTGTACTTTATTGTATTTTGGCATTTCAAGAGAATGGATGTACTACCCAGTAGGAAGAATGAATATATGTATATAAAAACATATAATAATATATATAACTATTAAATAATGGGATATCTCTTTTACTTAATATGTAAAGTAAGAACAATGTCTACTTTCTTTAGACGTAGAAAAAAACATTAATTTCAGTTTATTTATATTTATTTTTGTATTTCTTACATTATACACTGTGTTTGCCTTTATCTTCAAGTACAGTTTAAATAAAAGAGATTGGCAACCTTATTACTTTGTATTTTAAGAATTATTAAAGATATCTCATAAAATAACTTGTAAGAGTGACGTACTAAGGACAGTAGTAATTTGGCAATTCTAAAACAAGCACTAGTAACTACGAGAACTACATAAATATATTAGAAATAATAAATATGCACCTTTGTGATATATTTGTACTCATTAAATACTATCTATATACTATATTATATAGAATAATATATGGTGATATAGTTATTCAATTAAGAATCGCCACGTAAACAAATAAAGTCGATATGTGTTCATTTGGTATGCACACTATATTTATTATTCTAATTCAATGATAAATTGATTATAATCAATTTCACATTACATGTAATCAACTATTCATCAAAATAAATCATCCATTACAACAAGATCATTATAATGG
>NC_071980.1:14094133-14095928 GCF_026283585.1 Hylaeus volcanicus
TCAATCGGTTGAAAACTCCTATAGTTACGACGGTTTGAAAAAGTGTCCCTATTTTTTTGATGGCGAGTGTAGGTACAAATAAAATGTAGGTAGGTTTAGTGTTAACGGTGTCGAATATGAAAACATCATTGAGATATTTCTTTCGTCATTGTTCCCTTTGTAAACATTATATAGTAGTAAACAGGAACTTCGAATGCGAACTAGAATCTTAAATTTTCCTAATCGTAATTAAGATCTAACAGTAGGGAAAAGGTATTATTAAGAACTTTCTCTGTCACCAGTTCTTAATGGACTTTCAAGGTATTCTCTACGCATAATAAACAGGTCACGTTGATTTAATTGTAGTCAATTTTTGTTATGTGTCTCCGCCCTGTTTCTTTTTTCTTTGTCGTTAATCAAGAAACATTACGCTTTAATTCATGCGAAAGTATTTTACTTGCAAATAATTCGCGTGTATTTAAATATCGCAATCGTAGATAAACTAACTAAACAAGTCTTTTGCGTTACATTGGCGTCTCATTACAAAGGAATGCAACAAAGTATGACTGACGTGTTGGTTATATAAGGTGGACCACAAACAATCCTGTAACCACTTTGTCCCATTTCGCGTATTCGCAAACTCGCGTGACCTGTCACTCGTTCCCACTGTATCAAATATATGTCAGGCTGTCGAACTATTGGTTTGGTTTCACTAATAGAAATCAATCACTGACCGTAGGTAATAAAAAGATTGTATCAATTTTACTTTTATCCAGAGCGTTCTCTCTATCTACTTTTAAAGTGAATTGAAAAAGAGCAAGCACACTTTAATAGACTTCTTAAAAATATATTGTATATATTTAAGACACTAACATTTCGAATGAGCTATTGTTTTATCCCATAAAAACGATTTAACTATGATTGAGTAAATATATATAAATAGTTATAATTCCATCATCAGTGCTGTTAAAAAACATGTCAAAGGAAGACGATGGTTCAAGGAATACTATATCTGCAGGACCAAGTTTCTTTTATAAATTTCATAGTACTTGTGCATTCGACAATTCATTATTTTTTTAATGGTAATGTAAATTCATTCAACGTAAATTTACGTCATTCAACGTAAATTGAGTATTGGAATAAAGTAGTTATAAATAATTAGAGTATTGAAACAAAGTACTAATAATAAATGCACGAGTGCATTTATTCCATTTTTGTAAAAGTATTCATTTCTAATCGCGACGAAGTTGTCAAAGCTGTTTTTGATTTATGCTTTATTCTTAAACAGATCGTCCGTTAAAAAAATGATAAAAATGTTTAACGATGTAGTAGTCGTTTGGTAAAAGGTCCATGAATAAAAAAAAATGGAATGGGGTGGAAAAATGCAAAATTGTTCATTTTTATTTCGCATTAGTAGAAAAGTAGAATGCACCTTAAATGCAGAAATTTCTTTACGATAAATGCACAGAAATCATCCTCACTACTGGGAGGTATACCCTTTGAAGGATCCAGAAGTTCGATCGCCGAGTAGTATAACATGATTTGAGATCGAATATCGCGCTGAGACTATGTTAATGCAACAATAAAACTAACCGACGCACCCTGGTGTTTTCGCTCCGTCATCTTCTTTATTCGCTGTCTTTCTCTACGTTCGAAGCTCGTCAGCAAACATCAGAGAATGTACGAAGTCTACCATAAATGCACTAGTTCAGTCCGGAGTTTGTGCATTTATGGAGACTTTACTGTATTCATATCTATACCTCTAACTATAAACAAAAACTTTCGATGAAAATATACAAACTCTACGATAAACGCA
>NC_071980.1:14095938-14109024 GCF_026283585.1 Hylaeus volcanicus
TGTGCATTTAAGGAGACTTTGCTGTATTCGTATCTATACCTCTAACTATAAACAAAAACTTTCGACGGGCCATTATTTAGTTCCCCATTGTAGACATTTATCGGCGAAGAAACGCGGAAATTTATTGCCACTTTTTACACACGATGCAGTTGGTCCAAGTGTTCTCCAACCTGATGCAGTGTTTCCATCGTAAAAGTTGCTCCGAATCACCTATAAAACGGCCGCAGTTAATTCTCTTATGGCATCGATTCGAGTAGACCGGTCGTCACGAAGCTCGTTCTACTTGGAAAATTATGATGAGGTGTCAACCGAAAGTTGGATAGGACGCTGAGGAAACTCGAGAGACGGGATAGAGCGCAGGTATCTCGAATCTCATGAGTTCAGGGGCACGGCTGAACCTGTGGGATTGCACGTGCTGTCACGTGTCGACGAGTTGTATCGATATTAACGACGACAAGTTGAGACCACGCACCGTGGACACGCGAACCCGACAGTCACGGAGATTACTTTCTTTTTTCCTCGTCATGCCATAGCCAGCCGTCCTTCTACAAACGGCATAATTATTCCCACGACACGTTCCCACTCGATAAACAGTAATCTGATGATATTTTTTAAAACGTAGAGGAGTGAAAACGATCGTGTTAATCGTTTCTTCTGCGATGCTCATTCCCATTCTAACACAGTCTTTCTTTTTTTCCCCTCCCTTTTACCTTGTGTCGTCAGATTTGCACCCAGTTTTTCTTTTCACTTTTTTCCTCATGTGTTTCCACTTTTTTTTCTAATACAAGATTAATTTTTGCTTTTTAATTTATGAGGAAGGAAGGAAGGTATTGTAACGAGGATATATTTCTGAAAATTCTTTTCATGGGAAAGCAGAGCTGGAGATTATAATCTCTGTTCAATTATTAGAAAGAGCTTTTTTGGTAATACACTTATGTGCATGTGTTCGTTAATTTGATTGTAACCAAACAATTGACGTGAACAGCTTTTAATAGAAGCTTTGTAGCCATGGTTAAGGAAGAAAGGTAAGGAATTCTGGACAGACACAATAATGGTGAGCATGGTTAACAAGGGATCAGTAACGTATAACTATGTATAACAAATTCACAACGAATTATAGAACATTATACAATTCTACAATTTTACAATTTTACTTATTTCGATATGGGAAAATCATCCTGTATTCTCCCGCTCGTAATTGGCGGCCAGGTATTATCGTCAAACTAAAAAAAAGTAATCTCCGCTATGTTCAGGTGCAGGCATGAATGATCCAGAAAATGGAAATACTTGGTTGTTTATTTTACGTCTAACCATACCTGAGAATCCATCTACGTCGATCAGAGTGTCATTCGAAAAAGACTTGTCGCGTAATAGATCCAACGTTACTATTTCATTTAAACAATCTAAATAAAAAACAGATCTTCTATTGAGTCAATAAAATCGTGTCAACCACGAATATATTTTTTTAAGAGGGACTGCACAAGACTACTACGTTTAATTTTGATTATTTTTACCTGCAAAAAAATTGTCTATATTCTTAAAATTTGTGAATAAATATGTGTGCAAAACCCTTTATAAAAATTGCTTATAATTAAAAAAAAATCCTTAAGAAGAACCTAAAATTGATGTTCTAGACCAGAGTACCGCCTTAAAAACATTTCTACGAAATTCAATTCGGCTTCCAATTGATTGTATAATTTTGAGTGGCGCTTAATTCAGGCGTAATACGTGAAGTTTGAATAGCACTTTTGACTCCATCCGCAGTTAATACCGATATCAAACGTCACGATTATTGCGGAGGTTGATCGTTTGATCAATTTCTGCGTGGCGCGTCATTGCGCATTAATGGTATCGCTGTGTCGCTTGATACTCGTCCCGGTGCGCCGCGTCGCGACGGTGGTTAGCTGGCACGTGCATTCGTACCGGAAAATGCACGAATGACAAGCGTTTCTGAATTACAATCTCACGTTTCCCGAACTCTATGGCAGAGACGTGCACGTATATCGGGGAACGTGAACATGTCCCGAATACCTACGGGTCGCCTCGCACCGCACATTTGTCTTATAGTTTCGGAGATATTTTAACCCTTGTCCGAGTCACTCGATTCTTGAACACAAATGGCGGTACTGTGCCTTTGAACCTCTCCATTGTCCTTGTTAGCGTGCATAATTCAACCCTCAACAGTGGTCAGGATTTTACATTTTTACGTGGACAGTTATTTTGGAAAATTTTAGACTTTATACATGCGGAATATTGTTTTTACAAAATATAAAAATAGCGTAGTAGTCACCGTTTTGATTGCGAGAGCATTTAAGTCAGTGTAAAATATCGTCTTGGCTGTTGATGGTGATTTTAATTCATAGATGACTCAATAGGAGTCTTTATCGTTATGTGTACATATATTTCGTGATCTTTAATTTAATAGATGTTAACTTAGAATTTTCATGTTTCGTTTATGTAGGTGGACCCATGGATTTCTAGATTTAGCAAACTGTTTTGAATGTGACTCAATTGATTCCTATATGAAAGATTAGTTAATTGAAAAAGTTAGGAAATTAACAACGAAAAATTATGGGCTTCTTACATATCGAAAGAAATGATAAATTTTGTTAGTTTCTATTTGAATAAAATACAATTTAATATGAAAGAAGTGATTGTTCTATTATCTGATTATCTCTATTATCTTACCTACTATTATTGTCCATTATCTGGCTATTTTTGTCTCCTAAAATTAGTGCAAATACGGGAGGCTCTAGAATAATACAATAACATTAATATACCATTTTGCATCAGAAGCATATCCTCCACAAAGTATACAAGCTTCTATTTATCATATTTGTCACGATATAAATGTATTAATTTCGCTGTCTAATGTTAAATATGATTTCTCATGCTCTGACTCCCATTTCATAGATAGTACATGTTCGTTTTCGACACTGCTAATAAGTAAAAGACAGAATAATAAATTACGTTGATCAAACGTCTTTAATACATATTTCTGTGTTTTCATTTATAATAATTAATCAAGTAAAAGGAAACTCAATGCTGAGAATTGTACATACGTTAGCGACTGCTTTATCCACTTGTTTTCGTTCATATCGTAGTAACTAAATTCCGGCATTATCATCGGTTCTCTGCGTTTGGAGCGGTTTTCTTAAATAAAGTTATTTGCTCGTTCGTCTCACATGGTGCTTTCCTCGCAGTGGTACCGAGCGAGCCGCGTTTCCTCTTTGTTTCCGTTTCCCGCAAGCAAGAACCCTCGTTGCCCCGTTTCCTTCGCGTTATTACGTTCGTTCCTGAATTCAAGACGATTTTTCGATATTCACTAGAGAGGGTAATGACGAGCTTCTTACGAATATGCAGCAGCCCTCGCCGCTATGAATATCATCCAATTATTGGGGGTATCCGTGTATCCTGAATATTATTACGAAGCTTGTATGTTTCCAGCAAAATGTATCTAAAAATATCGAAGTTCTCATTCGAACTCAGTTCTCGTACAAAAGCTTTCGATCGATTCAATGTTGAATTGGAACTACACCAAAAGTATCTCTTTTCAGCATTAAATAAGTAAAATAAACCAGAGGATATTTAGATAAATGTAGTCTACTGCTGTTGAAATTTATTTAATGGAATTTTTAAGAAGTGAAGCTGGGACCTGAATAAAGTGCATTGGAACTTGTTAATAAGCACTTTTATAATTTACTTTTACATTCTGAATAAAAAATACCAGTGTCTTTTTACTCCATTTGATACCAGTACCTCATGTAGATGACAGTATTTTAATTAATTTCTTTTTTGTTTTGGGTTCAAAGTTATTTGAGTGGCTCGTGATTTTTAAGGTGTGGAATTGTAATCTGCATAAAGTATTCTGTAAGTTTTCATAATCATTTTTATAATGTCTTCTGAAGAAAAGGAACCAGTGTCTTCTTACTTCATTGGTATTATTTCACTAGTATTTGATATAGGTGACATTGTGCAAATCATTTTCTACTGCCATTCAAAACTATTTTATTGGCACGAGACGTTTATGGTATGAAGTTGAGACTTAAATAAAGTGCACTATAATTTTTCTGTAACATGCTTTCTAACGTATTTTAAATGATGATAATATTTTATTCAGCAATAGATTATTTGAGTTTTTTAGTCATTTCTTTATTTTGGTTGATAAAATTAATTCTATGTAACATTGTTATAATTTTGCACTAGAAAAGAATGTTTTGCAGAACTTTAGAGTATTGCCACTCGTTTTCGTTAAATACATCTTGTTAGGAAGAAAAATGCCTTCATACAAAAAATCATGCCCTCTATTAAACGAAATGTTTTTGAATAAAAATGTAGAAGATAAATGTCAGTTTCGGAAAAAAACTGGAATCGTCGAATTAAATGCTGTTACCGTGACAATTGTTTTTGTTCTGTGTTATATTACTATCGTCAGACGAGAAATTTAGTTTCATAAAGTACTATGACTCCTCCATCAGGCGTGTGCGAAACGTTCTTTGTAATTTTCACTTGAAATTTTAACGGGACGGATAATGAAGTTCCCTTGAAGAGCGTGTTTACATAATTGCAAGACAAGGTTTGCCTGCAAGAAGAGACGGGAGCTGTAGTCGCCCCCTAATTTTTCTAACTTCGAGGTCAGAACAGGAGACAGGTACATCGAGGAGTGTGTAGTCTGCCTTACGCTGAAAATTATAGTCCAATATTTACACTTCCACGTTTTTCGGGCAGGGTGCTCCTCAACGGAAAAATCGAGATTGCTTGGAATGAGAGGGTTTAAAACGTGATCTATTTCGTCGCAAGACGTTCTCTAAATTTATACAATAATTTTTTCTATTTTCGGATGTGTAAGGTAGCGATAGCTGACCATTTTTCAGAAAAATATTTAAAAAACGACAATGATCTTTTAGAACCAAAGCTGTAATCCGATCTAGCATAAAATAATAAATTTCCATAAAATGCAAATAAACAATGTAACAATAAAATATTACATTTGTAATATGTTCTCCGATCTTCAAATGTTCAACAGTTTATTTTTCATTATTACAACATTGAATTTCCTTCATTTAAGTAAGAGTTTCAGATAAAAGTAAAGAATTAACCAACTATATTTACACATAAAAAAATGGATCAAGAATATCTATCATATGCCTGGCACATTAGTTTTCTTTTTTATCCATTACATACATGGATGTTCCAATTATTCTATTAAAGAAAGAGCATATAAACCTTTGTATTCGTTCAGTATACATATATTGACAGAAAGTAATATGCTATAATATTAAAAACATATATTCTGTTTGAATAAAGTATTCTCTACATGAAAATATTTTTGTAACTTAAAAAAAAAACTCGCAATTGCATCAATACAATTATGTATAACTGAACTACAATTACTTGAATCGATTCGTTATACACACAATTTTATCCCTAATTTTACTTTGTTCACTTTTACACGAAGATTCTTTTAACTTTCATTTGAACCTCGATTTCCAATGCGCCTTATATGTATAATAATTATTTCTAAAATCACTTAAAAGTTTTGTGATCCGTACAGTTACATATTAACGCTCTTCATCGTGCTTAAATACAATTATCTAATTCGTACGTGTTAGTAAAAGCTACGCGATACGCGAAATTGCGTTGTCGGGTACTCGCTGCTCTGCTGTCGCTTTTCGTCTGATTCATCACGGATCTATTCCACTTGGTCGGGTGGAAGAATCCTCGAAATGAAAACGCGTCTAATTAGCAAACATGCAGGTATTTGGGAAGCATCGTAGAATCGTGGCTCTTGGAACTTCTAAAGGTGGAGTGAAAGGAGCGAAATTGAAGTAAGGAATTAAAAATAAATTAACTTTTTATGTATTTAATGAATGTCTCTAGTACATTTTTGAGTTTAAAGTCGAGCGGTTCTCGAGGAATTTATGCAGCTCTCTTATACTTCGAAACAATATTCGTTGCCAACAGATGACTTAGGTCAAATATCTTTAAGTGGTTTTTAATCAAATAAATAGCAGGAATTATTAGCTACTACCAAGTTTAAATTTATTTTCAAATAAAGTGTACGCTGTATAACGGTTGTATTGGATGTCTATTGTGTTCAATTTTTACGTTTCCAAAAATTGTATATTGATCAAAATCTTAGTATGTATAATGCATATATTTATTGGTCGATAAGGGTTTATCAAAACTCATCAAGGAAATATATGGAACATTTAAAGTCTCCATTTGAGTGAGTATGAATATTTCTGTGGCTTGTTGTATTTCTGGTAGAAAGTGGTATTTTCTTCAGTATCATACTCATCCAGAAACTACTTGAAACTTGCAAGTGTCGATAATAATTGCGATCAACAATATTTCCGTCATCGATTTTGAATGATAGTTTACATATATAATTCTATTCGTATAGCTTCTTCTTGCAAAAGTTCCTTCGTTTTATTAACCAAGGAAACAAAAATGACGACGATTTTCTTCGATCATTTTCGGACTTCATATAAATGGAGAAACAAGATCATTTTCACATATATGACATACATATGACAGAGGGCAATATTTGGACAAAATCCAACGGTTAAAAAATTATTAACCACGTCGGAAAATAAAAGGAAAGTTATTAGCTTTCTGAAACACATCATTATTAAACAAGATGTAGCGATAACTTAAGTAATAATTGTATTTATATGACCTTTGTTAATCGTTAGAAACTGCAGAATACGGTACCAAAGTTTGGCCACCTACTTTAGACACACCGTGTATATGTTACAACATTATTTCGGTTCTTTTAACTGTTTCGAGAACCTTAACGACATCATAACTGTTTCCAAGCCCTGCTTTAAACAAACTACGTATTCAAAGTAAATAAGTCCTAATGTCGAATACAATTTTATTCCTTCGTCCTGATGGATAGCCTGATAGGATTTTCGGCAAAAGTCTCGAACCTACTTCCCCGTCTTACCCTCGCCGAATCCGATTTCTAGTAACGCCACGGCGCCCGTTGGCAAACAAAGCAGCGATAGGTCTCCGGGCAGATGGACTCGGGAATCGGCGAGAGAATCACGGCGTCCAGCGACTCGATTCCGGATCGTTCGTTTCGGAGAAGGTCGAGCAAACAGTTTTAAAGAGTCGCAGGATCCTCTTCCTTCGGGACGAGTCGAGGACTGGGAATGGGCGCGGAACGAAAAACGGGCAAACAGGGATAGTTTTAGGTATGCGGGCTACGATGCTAGTAGCGACGGTGCAACAAAGGAAAATGGAAGAAAGTACCGCGAAGGCGGCGGAAGAAAAAGAGTTGGAAAGACGTTGAAAGGGACGGAGAGGGACGGAGAAGAGTAGACAACGTTTAAATGCTTTTCGATACGAGAGCGAGACGGAGATTTCATCAAAGCGCGAATTCCAGCGAGCTCGAGGGAGAGCCTTGTGGGAAGAGGCTCGTTCCTCGGCCCAGGTGGCCGACGAGACAAGGAGCGACTGGAGCTACGGGTGCTGGGAACTCCGGGGTTCGTGGTGGGAGCTTCGTTGTGAATCAAGGGGGTGCGCAAGCATCGAAGGGGTGGTTGGGAGATGGAGAAAGACACAGGAAGAGGAAAAGAGCGAAGAGGTTGACTGGCAAGGAGCAAGGGAGAGGGAAGCTACACGAGGGAAGCTACACTATGGGAGAAAGAGAGAGGGAGCGATCTTCGTCGGATGCGTCAGGGAGGAGAAATGCAAAAGGGATGAAACGGAGGAGGAAAGACGCCCAAAGCCGAAGAGGGAACGCACGAAACGAAGAGAAAACGCATTAGTGGAAGAGGGAGGAAGGGTGGGGTGCTTAGTCGGGAGGTTTAGGGAAGGTAACGGAGACTGAGACGGGCTGAAAAAGCCAGGAAGACCTCGAGGGAAACGCAGACAGAGACACCAAAGGAGTGGGGACACTTGCGGGGAAAGAAAAAGACGAACGCCGGAAAACGCAGATGGAGGATCCCCGTGAAAGACAGTCGACGAGAGAGAATGTGATAGAAATTGCGTGTGCCGGAAAAGGGTTAGCGGAGGGGAGAGGAATCAGAGAGCGAGGGAAAAAAGGAAGAAAAAGAGCGGAGGGTCGTTGGAGGGACGTTTCCCTTGGTTCGAGAAAGAGGTGTACCGACTCTGCTGTACCGACCGGCGTTAGAGTTCGAGAGCCAGAGTGGCTGTAGGGTGCAGAGCGGTACTACTGTCCCTTTCTAGAGATACCAGAAACAGGGAGAGAAAGAGTACGATGACAGGGTCGGAGGGGCGGGAAGGAGAAGGAAGGAGCACTGGCAAGTCCGAGGGAGAGAATGGGATGGAAGTGTGGAACGTGAGGGGTGGAATGGTGGAAGGGGTGCGAGCTGTCGTGTTGGGGGTGGGTGGGCGGTTGGGGTGGGTGCTGGTACGGTTTTCAAGAGGAAAGAGAAGGAGAGGGGTGAGCAGCGAGTGGTTGGTGCATTATTGATCCCAGTGTGTGCGAACTGGGCAAAAAGAGGAGCCTCCGGCTCGACTCGAGAAAGAGAGAGACCGATACATAAACGAGGATGAGAAAGAACCGCCGATCGCAGACAAATATTAGAAATGCGCTTGCCTCTTACCCGGCCTGCACCGCGCTGACGAAAAGGGGAAGAAACGTCTATCGTAATACGGTGAATTCACACCTGGCCAGATAATTCAGCGGGGAATTGTACTGACACAAAAAGCTCTCTCCCTATCCCTGGTTACTTTGGCCATTTTTTATTCAATTCTTTTCTGATGCGTATTTTTAAAGGTTTACAGCCATAGAAATTCTTTACCTCAAAACCGACATCAGATTCGTGTTCCTCACATTAAAAAACTTACAATAGAAAACCATGCTTTCGTCAAAATAAAATTTTTTAGAAAAGTTACCCTATCTAGACTTTGCTCTATGGGCACGAATTTTAATTGAAAATTTTTCATTTTTGATTTCGACGAATGTATGATTTTCTAAGTTTTTTTGGGACGAGGAACACGAATCTGAAGACGGTTTTGAGGTAAAGAATTTCTATGGCTGTAAACCTTTAAAAATACGCTCGTAATCGCAGAAAAGTTTGCGAATACGATTTCAATCGTAATCGCAGTAAAATTTGCGATTACGATTGTAATCGTATTCGTAATCGCAAATCGGAAAGATGCGATTACAATCGTATTCGTATTTGCGATTACGATTTTGCCCATCACAATTTCTGTAAATACCAAAGTAAGGAAGCTGCTTAAAATAACAAATTTTTATTTTGCTGGTTTGTTCGCTGCATCTAGTCGGAGTGAACAAGTTACTTGCTTTAATTATATGGAACAATCGGTGTCGATTTTATTAACCTGGCCTGATAACAATTTGGTCACAACTGCGTAGTCTCTTTAAGACTTCTATTGCATCTGTAATCGTAACTATTTTTAAGAAAAGTGAAATACAAGGTGGATCACAAGAAACAGGGAACTTAAATACTTTTGTTGTGATTGAAGATTTAAAAAAAAGTCAGAATGAAATGTCAAAAGAAAATTTGAAGAGGAATGTTGTATTGCTCAAAGGGTAAATTATACTATTAAAAACAAATATTTTGTTTAACACAAATCTTATTGTATTAGGCTGTCCCAAAAGTTTCTTTCGCGAGTTGCATTCAATTATTTTCTGTGGCAGTGTTTATATAAATAGACAATTTAATTTCTTAGACATTGATGCTGTAATAGTAATGAAGCGAAATGATTCGTACACAATTCAGTAATGTAACATAAAACATAAAATATTGTGTATATATTAATTATTAATAAAACGAAAGAAACTTTTGGGACAACCTAATAGTATCTAATGCCAAAGAAAATTCAATGTCGTTGGATACTATAATCTTGATGTGATCTTGCCCTTGAAAATGTATGAACAAGTAATGCCAATCTTAAATTGCATAAGTATTTTATTTGTATTTAATTGAATCTTTAATACAGTTGTCAATTAAAGTGATGTACTAGAATTCAAAATCTGTTTCTGGATCTTAGTAACTCGAGAACAAAAACTTATGGTTTGTTAATAATTTTGTTTATATGCTTTTTGAAATCAATATCTTTTTGTTAATGAGGAATGTACTAAAAATATCCAATTTTAATTTTGCTGTTTTGTTCTCTGCATCGACTCAGAGTAAATAATTCACGTGTGTTCGTTATGTAGAACAATTGGATCAGTTTAATTAGTTTAAATAGATATTGATGATCCAGTCACTATTGCGTATACAATAATACATTGGTAATGTGTTTATTCATATGAAGAGTAATAAACGATTGGAGCCACGAGAAACAGAAAACACATGTATATTTTTGTTATGGTTAAAAGTAACAATGAATTTCAAATGCGTAAGTTACACTGCCCAAGAAACAAATATTTTATTTTCGCGACACAGCTTTAATCAAAACTAGGCGATATTTTATTTAAATACCAAATGCAAATTAAATATTCTACACAGTGGTTCATTCGTAAGGTTTGTTTGTTTAAACGATTACTTGAATAAGCTTTCTTGCGTTAATTTTTATCGAAGAAATAACGTATCTGAAGTTGTTGACTTTTTATCTATTAGTTATAATTTTTATATAGATCAGAATTTTGTCAATTTCTGGCTTTAATCCCGCTGGCTCGGTGTCCAAGCACGGAGCAGGTTTTTTTCATGAAACGGAGATATTTTGATTCTGAATGTAGAATTTGTGTGACGTGGTGAACTCTGCGGCTTTGAAATCATATTTAATCTTGTAGATACGTAGTACTTTCAAGCTTTAATTTTACTTGATAATTTTCTTCTTTTTGTTTTGAGTTTTCTTCAATAAAAAAGAAAAGGTTATCAATTGATGGGTTAAATAGAATTAAACAGAAAGCACAGAAAGAATAAAAGGAGTCGTTATATTTTAAAGCGTTACGTTAAACGTTACGAAGTACTGGAACAGAGAATTGAATACATTACCTAAGCAAACTAAAATTTGAGGTGTCACTCATTCCCTAAGGATGCAACATTTCACCTTCCCATGTTTTTAAAGTAACACAAATATTTTTTAATAACTTTCATTTAAATCGTGCATTTGTTGTTGCTTTTTTTCAGTTGGTAATTTGTTTCATTCGAATTTTTCCCGGCGCTCATCCGTCTTTCTTCTCAAACATCCAACTTTAATCTCAGCCGTTTGATCACGTTTGTGATAGGTTTCTGAGCTGTCTTTCCCGGCCACAGTCGTTCTGCTTCGCGATCAATCATAGATATGAATCGCTATCGTAAAGAAAGTTGCAGCTATTCTTTCAGTTGCTTATCGAATGTTTCGCTTAATTGTTTGTATCCGGGGCAGCAGTTTTGGGCAGAATTGGAAGCGATTAAATTAAACGTTATCGATCGTCGTGTTGACAGCTCATTCGTTTTCTGTGCTGTCAAATTAAAAAGAATTTCTGGTTTCTCATTATTAAGTACTGTTATTTCATACAGATGACTTTATTTATGATATTCTTTTCTTTCAAAAATTGCATCCTTTTATGATTCAAGCAAAAATAGGCAAACTTCTAATCCAGGTAGAAATTTTAAATAACGAGTAAAGAACTTAAAAAAACATATATAATTATTGTCAGGTACAACTTGTTAAATAGAAATAGTAATTTCAATTATAGATTATATATATATCTTAATGGATAAGTGAACTTTTAACTATTTAATCAAATGAATGTTACTAATAAATTGTTACACGTTGGTTAGATTATGAATCTAAATACACTATCACTTTAGGCTAGACTATGAAACTATATTTACCAAGCTGATATTTGGCATCTAAACCATCAATAATACACATAATTTATCGCACATTTCAAAATTATAAATATTTTAGGTGTAAAAACCAATCCTGTGCCTTTACATACATCCATTTATAATTCTATTTTAAGTAGAAGTATTTACTCGCCATTCTGTCGTTGAGCATCTTCTTCAATAAAAACATTTTTTGAGACAAATATCTCGAGAACTAATAACTTTTTTGTCATGGTACCCTAATCATTTTTTACGTAGAATGAACGGAAGAATCGATCTGTGTACAAAAAAAAAGATGCATTTCTATTTAAATAAATGATACAATTGTTAATTGCACATGCACTGCTGCATCTAAGAAAATTTTTATGGCCTGCAGATGTAGTGTTCTTCGAACCATTTATCTTTCTCCTTTGGCATTTTTTCGTAAATGCAATAATAATGGAGTTATGACTTGAAACAATTGCATGTTGTCCTTACTTCAGACTTAAATTTCTCACGCGTAGATATACAGTAAGTTTGTGCCGTAAATAAAGTGTAATTGTCTATGAACATCGATCTTTGCAATTCTTTAAGTTATACTCTATTCCTTTGATATCAATTTCTGAGGAAGTTGATTCAACCGTGCATCACAACACGAATAAAATCCGAGAGTCCCTTTCGTACGTGAATTACGGCTTTGTAATTCTTGTCGGACGGCCACGAAGAATGCCGGAAAACACACACGTGAATTTCGTACGATGCTCCGAGACACTTCAGAAATACTCCAGCTTGATATTCAACCGGACGGCACGACATTTCTGGAATTCGTAGAATTCCTACCATTTATTTGACAAACGTTTAAAATGCTCTGACGTTAATGGCTTGAATTACATTCATCGGCACACGTAATTTCTAGTTATTCGCGCGAAGGAAGTTTGTTTGCGCTGACTGGCATTTCGTAACGAGTATGAGCCACCCTAATACATTTTTCATATTAACCATACGAATTTGTTGAAAGAATAGATTTTGAGAATACTATTTAATTTTAATTAGATTTGTTTGTGTTTTGTTGTCTTGCTCTGTGAATGTGTCTGCTAATATGTGTTACAAGACATTGTAATACTTTGATGTGACGTTTACATCCTTTTATCGTGAGTTTACAAAGTTAATTCTTTTGCACTCAGTCAGGATGTTTTCTTTTTCATAAACTTACTAGTAATTACTTCACTTTTGTTTGTACTATACGGACCATGCACTTAATATAAATTATTATATACACTGCTTCAAACAATTAGCGAGACACTTTTTCAAACCGTCGTAACTATAGGAGTTTTCAACCGATTGA
>NC_071980.1:14109424-14131393 GCF_026283585.1 Hylaeus volcanicus
TGAAGAGAGGAGGTGGGGCAGAGGTAGGGGTGGTTCACCCCCAAGTGTAAGGGTTAGAACGTTGTTTCGTTGCGTGGATTACATGTCCAACAGTCCAGGGCATCGGTGCGACACAGTTTTGATGTCTTTTTCCCGCGTGAATGACAATAAAATACGAAAATGTCGATTTTTTAAAAAAACTCGCTTCCAACTTCAAGCCTATCTGCAGGGTGAACGAGTAACCCCACGTCAACGCCGTTCGTGGATTCGGAGGCGCGAATGCTTTATTAACAGATCCCCAAAAAATCAGATCTTTTTAATCACGCTTTCGTTGTCAAATCGAAGCAGATTTGAAAGAGTAATATTGTGGGCCGGGCGGAGCCGGCATTCAGAAGTGGCGCTAGGACCTGCAGCCGTACGTGGTCAGACCATGTTAAATTAGAGTCCGGTCTGAGTCCAAAATCGAGACTGTCGTAAAAAAATTGTGGATTTTAGAGGGGGTGGGAGGTTGTAGGGGGTGGGTTTGTCCGAGAGGGATTTCAAGGGATGTATTTTGTAGAGGGCATCAAGGAGAGCCCCCCCAAAGGTTTTTTTAAATTTTTCTGCACCCTCCCCTTTAGGAGGGTGAATTAACCCTCGCCAATGCAATTTTACACACGCCTAGGGGACACTTCAAAAGTACTCTTCACGGAGTTTCATTTCAATCGGTTGAAAACTCCCATAGTTACGACGGTTTGGAAAAGTGTCCCGCTAATAGTTTGAATGCAGTGTATATTGGACATATCTATTACACATATATGTAAAATTTTATACATCGTTTACTCGTTATTCGAAATTTATATCTACGTACGTCAGAATTTTTGTTTTCATAAGAAATCATAAGAAAAGAGAAATGAAAACATTCTTTGGTAAAAATTTTGTTATACATAAAATATATTAGATGTTTAAATTAAATAAAAAGAGATTCAAACACACCGTTCATATTGATAGAAATTTAAAATGTCAGAGTTGAACTATAACATTCAAGTAGTGTCGTCACAAAAATCAAATTAAATCTCGAAATAAATTAAGTTACCATGTATACATTGCAAATACTTTTCCAATAAAAATATTGGGAAAAGGTACATAAGTACAGCTTTATCAACACGTGCAATATGAGTAGTAAACACTAAATAATGAATTCAATTGGATTAGGTAACTCGATTCTTTTTATTTTGTTATTTTTAAATGAGTACGTTAAATAAATACGTTGTAGGAGTACGAGTACGTTGAATAAATAAACAGTAGAAGTACATTACTTCGACAAGATTTAGTTAATTTTTTTAAAACCATTGTTTGTAATCCTAATAAATTCGACAGAGGATGTGTATTCGCCTACAATAGTGATAAAGTAATTGACCTAAACGTTATCGCATGTGTGCTAAGAAATAAACGCTAAAACATATAAAGATTTTTGTTTTAATTCACTTGGTCCAAACCTTAATATTAAATCAGATTTCGCTTTCCTGTCATCACTTAACCATTTATTACAAGCTACCAACGAAGCTGCATCACCTTCCACAATTTGTGGCTTCACTTTCTCATCAGACACATATTGCCAATAATCGTTCTTTATCAACAATGCCTCAGCCTGCATTCGCCACGTGTCATAATTATTTTTGTTGAGAGACTCAACTCTTGAAAAAGATTTACAGACTAAATATATATTCTCGTAACCAATCCCATAATCCAATAAATATTCTAACAAAATTCACCAGAACTATCCGACGCGTAAGTAAAAGTTCATTGTCAGGAAGCAATTGGCCGTGGATAGCGAACGCGTTAAACAGTTTTCTCGCGAACGGCATGGCTCGTTCTTCCAGCTGGAAGGCTCGAAATCAAACGCGGCGCTCGAGGATCAATTCATTCGTGTTTGAAGTGTTCATTGTGCCGCGTTTCGCCGCGGCCTCTTTGCAGCATTGGGAATCAATAAACGAAAGGATACAGCGAGAACGGCGTTTCGTCCGACGCAACAATATCCATAAATTTCAGCCCCGGTGAACAAACAGCACCGACAATCCGAAATCGAGGAGTTTCACACGTAGGGGAACGCCGTCCGGCTTGGCGTCGACTTGAACCACTGAAAAATCGAGCTCCCGATTCGCCCTTGCCATTTCCTAGCACCGATAGTCGCGCTCGCGCTTTTTCCTCTCCGTCCACGGAGCCAGACCGTCAATTTTTCTCCTTCTTCCGGTAATCCGTTTCTGCCCCGCGGCCCTTCAATCAAGCCTGCGATAAGTGGCGAAACGGGTCCTCGAATCGTCAACGTCGACCCAAGGAACACGATTGGTTCTCCCTCTTCGACAATGGAAAGCCACGGCTTTTCTCATTAACTTCATTAAGTAATTATCGCCGAGGCGTGACGGTAGTTTACAATTGACAGACATTGTCGTAACCGGTTGACCCTCACACCCCGTCACTTGGACCACCCTTCGCGCGCAGGGGTTTTACAGGTCCTTTGAAACAAGTGTCCTGCAACCGTCCTCCGACTATTAACGGCCCCGTAAGCCTCGACTTCCGGTACTTTATGGGCCCGTTAGTGCCCGCGGCAACGATGCCGAACCATACGTAAATTATGCACAGCCGATTGTGTCGCCGGTAATGGTCGATCCATTGTTATTTCAGAGATAAGAGCATCGCCCGTGATGCCCTACAACAGCTAAATGTAGGCTAAAGCTGCTATTCTTCTGAACCATCGGTTGCTTTCGACTCTTCCGGATTTTTTCGTACTCGTACGCGGGTTGCAGATCCTTCAAGGTGATGCAGAGAAGGTGAAAGATTCATTTTGTAAAACGTTTGCAGGAAGAAGTATATTGTACGATCTGCTTTGCACATACGTAACACAGTATGACTGAATTTATGAACAAAAAAGAAAAAGAAAAATATACATGTCAAATTGAGTAACCTCCTCCTTTTTCGAAGTTGGTTAATTATAATATTAACCCTTTGCACTCGAGAGGTGACTCTCGGTCACCATTAGGTTTCACTCAGTAAATCTACATACCTAATGTTTCTTTAGGTTTAATTTCTTTGGAGCTCGAGGTGTCGATAAAATGGTTATCGACAAGGTAAAGGTGACCTGATTAAGCTTAGCATTCGTGGCAATAGAATACTAAGAAAGCATTTCGAGTTGCTAGTAGATCCCACAAAATCTATTTAAAAATGCATTCAATATTAATAGCATGATTGATTTACGAATAAAATAAATCAAATGTAATTGTTTTGGGATGGAATATAAACAGAAATCGGCATGCTAGAAAATAATTGACAGAAAGAATTGTATCGTAGCAACTTGCCTAATAGGAATCATTAAAATTGTTCTTTTTATTCCACAGCCAATGCTATTTACAGTTTAAAGCATTGAAATTTTTAAACAAATAAAGCAGGTCAATAGGAATATTAAAATATATATTTGGATAGGGCCAGAAATGGTGTTTATATCTTAATAAAATTTTATACAAAAGAGATTGATTTAGTTTATCGTACAAGCACAGTTCCAAAGTTTTCATTCTTTTGGCTGTATTGCAACTACATAATTTCTAATGCAATTATTATCGTTATGTTTTGGAACACTAACAAGTTACACAAATATAGAAAATAATTAAAAAAAATTAATATAACAACTTTTTGTTATATGGATTTTTGTATATCAAATAATTTTCAATAAATGTTTAATGTCTTGCCTTAAAAATTCTCAAAACCCATAGAAAGCAAATAAACTAGCATTCGTAATGTAAAGAAATAATTGAAGATTCAATTTGCGGAAAATCAAAATATATATGCTAATATTTTCATATATATGAAATATTTTGAAGCTGTAATGAGATCTTGTTTAAAAAAAAAACTGGTTATTTATTAAATAAAATTAATATTTTTACATTTGTTTTAAAGTTAACAAATATGTCACGGTTTTCTCGCGATACGGGCGAGGTTCACGCACACGCTCGAACTTTTACACGGCGCGATTAAAAAATCCAGTCGGAGGAATGAAAGATGTTCGGAGGAGGCTTCGAGAGTGCCGTGGAACACGTCTTCTCTCTTGGCTATAGTGGAAGGCTTCGAAAGTGCCGTGGAACACGTCTTCTTTTTTGGCTCAAAATGTAAGGAGGGTGGAGGTGCCGTGTATACGTCTTCCTTTGGAAGGGTTTGGACAAAAATGCCGGTAATTGGAGAGTGCCGAACAGCGCGTGGTGTCGTCTGCTCTCCAAGTGTAAGGCGTACTTGCTTTCAAGGTCTCTCTCTCGGCTATTTCATAGCCGAGCGCGGACCATGGAGAAGTTCCGATTTTTATGGGTTATTCCGGGGCGATACCTGGCAGGACGCTCGGTACTGTGTCGCGTACGGGGGTTTTTCCCCTCAGGGGCGTCGCTGTCGCAGGTCCTGAACAGGGCCCGCGTTTCTAATGTTACAATTGTTCATATTGTCTATACTTATATCTATTCATCGCAACACTTTGCACGTCACAAAGCATTATTAGGTGTTTCCAGTGTATAGCTATATCGAGTTCTCTAAGCAGCTATTTGATACTAGATTGTAACTCTCGTAATTGGCAACGTAATGGTAACTATAAAGTCTTTATGACATCGTTACGGTGCACGTTATTAGCGACGTGGCTGTGAACTTCATTTAATAGTTAAATAGCTAAATAAATTTCATTGTCTACTTCATCGTTGGTACAATGTTATCGGAAGGTGTACCATTAATGTTCTCTGTCTATTGAAAGCTAAAATAATATTTACGTAATTTGTGATTAAGAATAGCGTTAAAGGGGCAGACAGTACATGTAACATACTTTTGTAGCTTTAAGATTCATTTTCTGTCCAAATTTAAACTTCAGGTTGCAAATTAACAACATTTAATCGACGTGTTTCATTACTCTTTCAAATTTCATTTACTCTTATCCTTTTTTTATACATCATAATCATATTAATAGTAGTGTTATATAGAATTCAAATTCGTAAAATTAATTAAAAACTTGTTCTAATGGTTAGTGATAATTTGTAATTTATTACAGACTATTGCAAAACTATGTATGGAGTCCGGTGCATTGGAGACAAAATTAAATTTAATATCCAATCATAGTTTAAATGGTTTTAAATATGTTAAGATAAAGCTAAATTTATGAAACTTTGTATAGTCTAAATGATAATCTAAAAAGAAATATCTAAGCACACAAGTCAATATGTATCCGAGTATAAAGTAACAATTTTAAGTGTAAAACTCGAAATTCTAAAAATAAACTGTGCAATTTATTTCGCAAATGATTCCAACTTTCTTCTGTTACACGCTTACTGGAATAGTCTCTACATAGCACCACCAGTAGCGTCTACAAAACAATATCGCCCTTTTCCTCGCCATTTCGTTTTGTCCCGGTTTCCCTTACAGAACACATCTGCTCAACGGAGATGGCAAATAAATAAAAAGAGAATAAGCAAATACCAATTCAGATCGTATTTCGATGTAGCAATTTACTCCTCCATTCTAAGCAAAATGCAATAATAAATCCTCTCGTTCGTGTCCCGGTAAGATGATTCCGAGGCGCATATCCCGCACAACAAAGAGTCGTCGCGTTATCACTGCCGTAAGAATCTCGCGTTCCGACCCCCTTTTTCCCCTTGAAAACCGATAACAACCCTCCTGCTCGTTCTCGCATCTTCGACCCAGATTTCCATTTGAAAACCACGCGCGTGCGTGCATTGCGGGACTCGCCGATGCCTCTCATCTTTCTCTTTGTCTCATTTCTTTTCTTTTCTTTCCTTTCTTCTCTCGAGAAATTTCTGAACGTTTTTTTATGTATCCAGCAGCATTGGTTGGCATGAAAACATTGATATATTTTGTCCAAGCGAGAGTGAGGTCTCTGGACTATTCAGCTCGGTACGGTAGAAGCCTCACTCTGAGCAACAACCTGAGCAGGTTGCATGAGGGCGTACAATGGGACGGAGTCTCGGAAAGCTGGTGAAAAAATGGAAGAAGTTTTCATTTTTGCATGAAATTTGACGTGTAAGGTATTTTACATGGCTGATATGTTGAATTCGTAATTTTCGATTTTGGAAGTTGTGTACTATATGTTTTGTATGAAAAACTTTATGGAACAATTTTCGTGCAAATCTGATGGCTCTTTCTAGAGGTTAGTCCGGAGAGACTGTACCGATACTCTTATGACTATTCGGATATTAAAAGTTCCTAAATAATCGAGTACTTGATAGTAATAGCTAACATGTCTAATTTCCATTTAGTTCATAATGATATTTTTCAAATAACTTTTAGAGATGATGAAAAGTCAATGGTGTACAGAGTAAGAATCAAAGTAAAGTTTTTCAAAGAATAATGTTTCGTAGAAAATTCTTATTAGAAATCAATGATTATAACATCAGCAAAATATGTCAAGGTGAAGTTTAAAGTATAGTGAACAAATAAAGTACATATATAAGCATATTTATATTGGACGTTATTATTCCCTAAGCATTATTGTTTAATGTAGGATGAGGAAAGATTCTTCAAAAACAATTTCATTTGTTGAGATCTTGATTGGAATTTTAACATTTTGACCTACTATATGGCATATAATGTATAACAGTGAGTTCTTATTCACCAAGACTTCGAACAAAATTAATTACTGTTTCAGAATCTTTTTATTGAGTTAAATATCTTATTTTAGCAAAATATATATCATATGAATATTATTTTATACTACCGATTATTAATGTGATATTAAATTAATCGATTTTTTCTTTTTTATTTCAGGTAAGTCACGAAAACTTAACATTCATGAGTTCAAAGTTCACTTCCCAAAGAAATTTCTCAACACAGGTATTTATCATAGTCACTTATTATTAGACTGCAGAAGTTTATGCACCATAAATATGTAACATACATATGCAAAATATGCACGAAAAATTTGAATAAAATGTAGTATACAAAAGAATCCATAAAAATAACTACTTCTGTTTTGCTACTGACGTTGCTTCTTGAAACAGAAGAAGTCATATTCCTTAATTTTGTTAATAATTCGATTAACGATTGAATACTTACATATTCTTAAAAAGGATTCGAGTACGGACCGTCGAACGGAACGGACATGTTTACAAACACTGAGCAGCGTAGCGCGTTCGCGTTCGTAGTACAGTATAACGAGTGCTAAATTCAGTTAAATAGTGCATAGTACATAGATTATACCGAACAATCCGATCGTTTTAAGTGCAACTACGATGCCCCTGCTCCCCAGGGGGCTTCTTCGAAGTGCAATAAGGACAGCATGAATGCTCCTGACTACAGGGGTACTCATTTAAACATGTCAACGAACCCAGCGGAAAAAATGACAGAAAAGAAGGACTCCCCAACGTACGCAGCAGTTACACAAAGTATTTTGTTTCCCACGAAGGAACAAGCAATTATCCTGGATGCAGTAGATGGTATTTCAATTAAAGAATATACGATGGCTATAGCCAAACTGACTTATCCGTTAAACATTAGATTTATATCCAGAATTTCAAACGGCAGGATCTGTGTGTATTTAGCCAATCAGGAACTTGTTGATAAACTCACGGATAACGTAAATATAAACATTAAGTCTCATACAATCCGAATTAGACCACTCGTTTCTAAAGCAAAGCGGGTTATACTATCGAACGTTTGCCCGATAATTCCGCATAATATCATCGAGGAAAAATTAAAGGATCTGGATATAAGATGTACATCTCGCGTAACTTTTATACGAGCTGGCATGATACAACCAGGATTTTCACACATCCTTAGTTTTCGCCGTCAAATATATATAGAACCCGAGGATGTAAATAAACTACCCGACAGTATGCAAATAGAATACGACAACGTCACATACAGGATTTTCATTTCATCCGTCAACCCTTGTTGCTTTATTTGTAAAAAAGAGAATCACTTAGCCAAACAGTGTACAAACGCTAATAATATCATGTCAACTATTATGAATACCGATGTAGCACACATTGGTGAAGCCCAAATGAAGGATAATGTCCCTGAAGAGACTGCAACTATAAGCAATTTTCTGGAAACGATGAATGTAGACACCGAGAGTCCAAGAGGTACTCCAAAGCGACCATTATCAACGTTTGAATTTTGTTCCACAAACGTAAAGAATTCCGTAAATATTTTATCAGATGATTCGGAAACCAATGCAGACCATGATCGAAATCGTTCTGATGATCGTAAAATTAAGAAAAGGCCACTAAAGAAGAAACGAACGATAGACACCAATAGCGAAAACGAATCTGATACCGACATTGAACCAATGATTGCTCCGATTAAGGAGGCACTCACTCAACATCCGAACATTCATGTTCTCGATTATACAAATCTAAAAAGTTTCCTTCAAGAAACTATCGGTAATCCCAACCATACAGACACAGCTAGGAAATATACCCAGGATTTAAACGCTTTAGCAGGGATGCTACGCGACATCTATCCAAGCTTGGTGCATCGCAGAATCAAGAATCGCTTAACTCGAATTATCAAGAAATTAGAGAAATCAAGTAATGATAATGACACCCTTGACGCAGCCTGTGACTCGGCTTAACTATTTGCTTAAACATTTTTATCTGCAATGAACTATAATAATTTTGGAAATATCAACCCGTCTACACTCCGAATTAAGTATTGGAATGCAAGAAGTATTGTACAACACAGAGCAGAACTACAGCATATACTTCAGGACGTTGACATCTTTGTTTGTATCGAGTCTTGGCTAAAACCAGGAATTCGAATAGATTTTAAGGGATTCAATACCATCCGTAGGGATAGAGTTGGTAACAAGGGAGGGGGTATTGCTATTTTTATTAGGAAAAATATTAGTTATAACGTTTTACCAGACATCCAATCTTTCAACAACCGTATAGAGACCTGTGTAATTAAATGTCTCAACTCTATACCCTCATTCCACCTTGTTGCATTGTACAGACCACACGGACCTTCCTTAAGTCAACATAGTTGGGACATAATAATGAATAAAATTTCAAACCTTCAACCATGCCTTCTTGTGGGTGATTTTAACGCTCACAATGAGGCATGGAATTGCTTTAATAATGATGTTAACGGCGAAAGACTTTTCAATAG
Organism: Hylaeus volcanicus; assembly: GCF_026283585.1. Lineage (NCBI taxonomy): Eukaryota > Metazoa > Arthropoda > Insecta > Hymenoptera > Colletidae > Hylaeus > Hylaeus volcanicus. The sequence goes on from NC_071980.1 coordinate 14,118,530, forward strand.
TGTACTATGTCATAACATTTTCTTACATAATCCGGACATATTCACGCGTTTTGACTTTTACAGAAACGGAAAATTTAACATCGATTTAATTTTCTCAACATCTGATTTAGTTGATCTAACTAATGTCGTTGTACTCGACGATACACGTGGATCTGATCATTGTCTTATCGATATCGAAATTAATATTCAAAAAACTAGATATATTTACAGAAAAATAACAAATAGACTGTCATCAAAATGAACCGACTGGAATCATTTTCAAAAGATTATGTCCGATGATTTTTCTCTGTTCTTATCTTGCAAATTTAATAGTCTTGCCAGTATAGAAAAATATAATTTCTTTGTTAGTCGTATCAAAGAAAGTATCTTAAACAGTACACCAGTCAAAAGAGTAGTTGATAATAGTAAGCATCACAACCTGGTTCCGTGGTGGGACGAGGAATGTAATAGGGTTAAACGCTTGAGAAAAGCTGCTTTTAAAAAATGGCAACACACATATGAAATGGTTGATCTCATAAATTTCAAAAAGTGCATTGCAACTGCAAAACGAACATTCAAATATAAGAAAAAAGAATATTTTCTTAACTTTGTTAAAAACTTTGGTCCCAAAAGAGACATTACTAGCTTTTGAAATACCTGCAAACAACTGAAGAATAAGTGGATTAATACTCGCACAAAGTCAATTGCATACGTTCAGCGGCAAGAAATGACACAAGAATGCTTAAATAAAATCGCTCCTCTCTGGGTCGGCTCCAACCCTAATTGGTTTCCATGTTGTTCTTCCAATCAGTTCTTTGACGAAATTTTTAATTTCACTGAATTTAATTTCGCGCTGAGCCATAAAAACGTCAAGTCTGCTCCAGGAATGGACGGCATAGAATATTCGACTATCAGTTTTTTGCCTAGCAATATCAAGCTCGTCCTACTAGATATTCTCAATGAAATGTTTTCTAAATGCGAATACCCTGAGGATTGGCATAACATTCAAATGTTCTTTATCGATAAACCTAACAATTCTGGTGTTAGACCCATCTCTCTCTCGTCTTGCATATGTAAACTTTTCGAAACTATGGTTAAAAACAGACTGGAATGGTGGCTGGAAAGTCAAAGTATTCTCCCCTCGTCTCAGTCAGGGTTTCGTAAAGGTCGATCCTGTACAAACAATTTAGTCACGATGTTAACTAGCGTGGAGATTGCAATGAGCCAAGGTTTAGATACACTAGGTGCTTTTCTGGATGTCCAGTCTGTCTTTGATAACGTTGACTGCCATATACTCCTTCAGAAATTAGCGAATGCAGGGTGTTCCGCTGGTATTGTAAAATTCGTTAAACATTTAGTTTTTGAAAGGAACATTAAGGCCATCACAGGGCTTTCCGAATATATCATGAGAACTACATGGAAAGGTCTCCCACAGGGAGGAGTTCTAAGTCCGTTGTTGTACAACTTTTACGTGGCCAATGTCACAGATAATATTCCAGAGAACGTCCACATTTCGCAATTTGCCGATGATATCGCCGTTTATTGTAATTTCAATTCAATTACTGAGAGCAAACAGCTTCTTGAAAGAGCGATTACAATTATTTCAACTAATCTTAGACGCTTAGGTTTAAACTTATTCCCTAAAAAAATGGTTTTTGTTCATTTTAATAATAAACACATATTACCAGGTAAAACTGAAATCAGTATTGGTGATTTCATAATCAAATCAAGTGAATCCGTAAAGTTTCTGGGAATCAACTTTGACTTTGACATGAGTTTTAGTAGCCATGTCGAAGCTACTCGAAGTAAATGCTTCAAACTGTTAAACGTTATAAAATTCTTTGTAGCATTTCATGGGAGGCATCGTCCGAAACAATTATGTTAATCTTCAATAGTCTTGTAAGACCGGTTATGGAATACAACTGTTTCGTGTATTTCCCTAAGCGGAAAAGCTTACAGTTAAAATAAGATCAAATCCAATTCGCTGCTATAAGAATTGCATTAGGGTATAAAGTAAGCACTCCTACCAATATCCTTATAAGTGAAGCCAAAACTATCACTTTTCGAGATAGAACTGATTTTCTTGCCAGAAAATATCTTCTTAAGTGTAATTCATTCAAATACTTGCCATCAAACAAGGTTATATTCAATAACGATATAGATATCACAACATTTCTTAATATTAGGACAGTGAACCACTCTCTTTTATTTGAAAACCTAGCAAAGATAAGCGAACTACGAAAAGATGTAATATCGAATGAAAAACATCCTATTTTCACTTGCAGTTTTGACACGTTATTCAATATTCCTCCCTGTAATCCTAGTTTGGGTAAATCGTTAGGCGAATCACCTGATCCTAATTAAGGCTCTGCAAACACCAGTATTTAATTTTGGATCCAACAAATATCTTATCGAAATTAAAATGAAATATGAAAATTTTGTAAACAAATGTAGTGATAAAAAATTCATTAAATTCATTTGGATTCCTGCCCACATCGGTATTGTAAGGAATGAAAGGGTAGATTCACTGGCGAAGGAAGCCACAAGTCAAGAACTCACACCGAATATAAAAATTCCATTTAAAGACTGTATAGCTAATTTTAAGTTTCAGGCAAAAATGTCAACAAATACATCGTGCAAACAGCAAGGATTAATCAAAGGGGTAAATTATTTTCGACACTATTATAAAAATGTGTCCAAACCATGGTACATTGGTCACAAACTTTCTAGAAACTTTATAACATTCGTTAATAGGAGCCGCTCCAACCACTATAATTTAAACGCATCTTTAGCCAGAGTTAAGATTATCTCAAACGGCGATTGTGATTGCGGAGCAGAGTCTCAAGATTTGAACCACACTATTTGGCAGTGCCCGGAATACAATGATCAGCGTGAAGTTTTGTTCCATGTGCTTCTCAGTAACAAATATCGTCCGAGGTATTGTATTAGCTCGTTTTTAAGTGAACGGAATATTAAAGGCTTAAAAATTATTCATAGTTTTCTCAAACACTGTAATATAAGAATTTGATGTAAATAAATTGTAATTGTCACAACTATTGTATGCTGTATAAGCCATTTATGGTTTGAAGCAATATATAAATAACAATATCCTTAAAAAAAAACAATATTCCATTAATGTAGTTTATTTTAATATATTTACAACAAAGACTTCACTTTGTTTACAAGAACACAAAAATAAACATTGCATTATCAAAACTTGCCCATAAAAAAAGGAAAGTATGCCAAACTCGACCTTAATAATAGAAAAGCAAAATTTCCATTTCATCAGTTAGGGGCGAACTTCTCGTTCCTTCTCGTTCCTTCTCGTTGCATTTATACTCTTTCTTCTGCTTCGTTTCCTCGGGGTTGAGCATGACGTCAAACGGTGCTTGCATCGCGATGCAACCGACGAGGGAAGCGCAACGATGTACCGCAAAGCTCTAGCCGGAGCGTTGCGCGACCCTCATCGTGCGTGATCTTTTTGCGCGTGAAATCGTTCGTTAAATTGACAGAAACCGAGAGAAAAGGCCTTCTCCTTCGGAACGTGAAAGAACGCGGCCTTGCGGTAACTTTTATTAAGTTTCCGTTCTCCTTGGAGAAATTCGGCGATTTACAACCTTTGGGAGCGTCGCCATAGTTGGTTATGTAACGGGCATACGCGAAATTGAATTGTATTTGCGCGCTGGATTTTCTGGACGTAGTTTTACTGAATTCCATCGGACTGGTTTTATTATTATAGAAATGATGATTATTGTGGTTGAGTAAATAATTATTTATTCGTTGTAAAAAAGATGTTGAGTTTGTTTATTGGTCATGTTCAAATGAACTAAATAGCAGGATAAATTATAAGATTGATCATCTTTCTGTTTTTGAGGTTCTCGATAATTAAAGCAATACGCACTTTTGTGTTCTGTTTTGTTTGGTTACATCATTATGTAATAGCAAAAATAGAATTAAAATAATAGTATAAATCAAAAACTCGTGTAAGAAAACAGTCTCAGGATGATAGCACGGGGTGTAAGACACGAATTGAACGATCAGACGAACTTGTAATCGAAGTTCGATCGTAATTATATGAAGTCAAAGTGAAATTAAAACGTATTATTCGTTACTATTATTATCTAATTTTAATAATACTATTATTTCGTGATTTTGAATTATTGTAATAGTTTCAACTTGTATTATAAATCACGAATAAATAATATTATTGTTATTATATCTATAAATATATGTGTGCATGTTTCCAGAAAGGATTATACAACCTTATAACCGAAACGTTGAATAATGCATACGAAAAAAATCGTGGATGAATAGAACATGATATTTAATAGTACTTGGTACACAATGACAATGTTTCGGTGTCCATGTCTATGAAAAAAGCTGAAATTATTGTGTAATCCAGAAAGATCGTGCCAATTTTTAAGAAATATTCAAAAACAGAATTGAATTTTGATATATATTTATTGAATAGCATAGGTACCATTTTGTTCCACAACCTTTTCACCTTTTAAGGAATATATACATGTTATTTGTTTTTAACTATTCCGATACATTCAGACCCATATCACCTACCAGAAATCGACATAGACTTTACAGACAACCCAATAACTGGACAATTAGCTCAATTTTTCTTACAGACACTTTAAGTTGTATAATCTAACTTTCCACAATTTTTTCGTAAATATTCTATGACTCATTGTCAGAAAAAATTCCTTCTATGTGATCACGAACGTACAGCCTAATTATTCCAAGTGTAAAGAGTTACTGTAACCTTTACAACAAAACAATAAATTGGATCAATTTTCTGTGACTAAAAGAGAGTATATTAGAATCTTTGTTAGTTGGAATCCTTACCGCACTTGTACATCAGAGATGAATAATTTGAATAAGGTTAATGTTTTGACTTTCAAGATCACCAAGGTTATGAAATCTATTATACTAATGTCTACTACTATAGAACAATTAATACAAACAAATGGGACGCCGAGCTTAGGCACAAATAGATATCGAAGGAAATGACTGCGAAATTCGAATACTGATAAATCCAGCAATAATTATACTTTCCTTACAGAATTATTCTTCCTCGCGTTTGCTCGACAAATTTTCTTCCTCGGCCCGCGATACACATTGGCACAGTTTTTAAATTAAAAACTTGAGGAAATTTGCCTGCTTCAACAAATATTCGCTTCTCCATTTTAATTCCGACTCGACAACGCCGAGTGACTGCAGTATCTCGCATCGATTGGAAACTTTCGAGCGCTAATTAAATCAGTTCCATGGGCTAGAGATGCGAGTTCCGAAGGCAGACAATGATCGTAAGATAAAAAGACAGAGGCTAGCGAAGAAATGAGAAAAAGAGTGGCAGGAAAAGTGCAGGGAACGAAGGCGGAGCTCCTAAACGACGAGGAAAAAATCCGAGAGAAAAAGGAGATGGGACCGAGGGTTACTTCTCGAAACATTTTGTACACCAAGTACGCTCTTCACCCCCGTCGACCCTTGGCCATTCTGCTAATTAGCTCGATTTAGGGTAACGTTGTTTTTACTCTTGCGGCGTCTGCACGGCACACGCTCGACGCTTTAATGCAGCCGCCGTTCGTGGACGTCGCGGCGCATCTGCTGCTGCTTTTAATTTTCGCCGTCATACCGTGTATATTGGGCGAGTTGCGTTCCACTTCGTTTCGTTTCGGCTCTCATTGTCTCGAGAAACTGTCGGCTACGCGCCGGATACGCATGCTCCTCGTTTCGCTGGGGTATTGCGAAAGTAATGACGACATTAATATTCTCTGCCGCGACGTTTTTACCAATACAAAAACTCGTTGCGTCATGCGAATATTTTTCTCAAATGATCGTTTCCAAACTTTTGTATCAAGTTCTTATATACTATATGTAAATTGTACACAATTGTTTTATGTATTATTTAATTTAGTACTACGTGAAAAATATTTTTGCAACCAATTAAAATCAATGTTTTTAAGAGCAGTATTGTGATCGATTCCGGTAGAAGTAGGTAGATATGAAATGTTTAAAATGATTTCATTGAAGATCGTATTAACGTAAAGGTTATTAGCGACCACAGTTGGTCTACAAGCACCAGGAAACGATCAATATGTGAGCTGTTATATTCGAAAATGGAATACATTCATTTTTTAAAATATCTCGATACATAAAAAATGGACTCATTCCATTTTCAAATATAACAGTTCATGTTATGTAAATGTTTCCTTATATTTTGACTAGTACGTTGTCGTTGACTAGTGACTTCGTGAATTTATAAAACAGATTTGTATTATTGAGTACTCTCTCTAAAGTTTTTGCAATATTTAAATTCCTTTCTGCCGTATTCCAGTTGTTTGCATTCCTCAATTAAACGCTATATGGTGAGAGTCTCATTACGGTAGTTGCATTTTGATGGTCCCAATGTTGTTATTGAATACGAGGGCAATCCAGAAAGTAAGTTCCGTTTTCAATTTTTACCGCAAAAACGCTGTGTTCGTGATTTCATGCATACACGTCGACTTTGTTGACTAATTGGCAAATAATAGAAGTTATTTGTAGATCGCTGAATATTACGTTAGCTGTATATTGAGTGTTTAAAATGCTTAAAAAAAATTGTGTCAAGTTAGTGTATCCGAATCGTAATTTTGATAATGTACATAGTTTGTAGCTTTCTTGTTGAAGGTAATGAATTGTATTCTTTCGTTGATTTACGTATTTGATGCAGTTTGTTTGGAATCATACTGGTTTAATGTTACTATAATACCTGGGATGTTTAAAGTAACCATGATCAAATACAGCGTTAACGTACAAGCATCACGGTCTGTTCCTTTGCTGTTTACGTATTTACATCGTTAATACACATACAAATCTTCCTTTTCGCATTATAGAATGCTAATATAATATAACGAACAAAAATCGATTTACAAATAAAGATTGCTTTGATTGTGTGTATTCGATTAAAACAAAGAAAGAAACTCTATTTAAAATTCGTCCCTCAAAAGGTTAAGAATCTCTGTTATTTGTATTTCTTTCAATATTTACCATATTTTGATTAGCTTTTTTAGAGCTCTTGAATAGAAAATTTCAAAGAAAGATGCATCTTTGAAACATTTTGACCGACGTAAGCTTATTCTATATAATCTATATCTATACTAATATTATAAAGAAGTAAAGTTTGTTTGTTTGTATTGGTACGACTGAGGACGATGAGCGACCTGACCCGACCGACCGTGGCGCCATCAGACGTTCTTCTTAATGTCCTATTACAACGTATACTACCGGGACGCGGTTGTGACAGCGTTGTACACGCGGTCGGGCTTATGTTTTCTTTTATGCTAAATAAAGCGTTTTCTATATCAATTAGTGTTGCACCGTATATTCGATCCATTCCCTCTAACAGTTTGTTTGTTTGTTTTGTATGTGAACCGATTTTAAACATTTTTTCAGTAATGGTAAAATTTCATGAAGATGGAATTTACCCTTTACAGCATGTTAATTGCTCATATAGCTTAGGAGATAATGAAAAATGAAAATAATTCATAGAGAAATGAATTATAGGTCATTCATCACACGACTAAATTCATCATTAAAATTTACATTTAAAAATCTATCTACCCTACACCCAGTTAAATGCGTTCAGCTGTTAAAAAGTACCTAACTACATATGTACTTACATAATCACCACAGTAATTATTGCACCTACGTGAATAACAATAGTACTCCATGCTGGTGAAATCGCGGGGTGCAGCTAGTCGCTAATAAAGTTTGGTACATTTACATACCATGTAAATCTCTAGAGGAATTCTCTCAGAGTGTTAAATTACCAAGAAGTGTTAAACGTATTTCTTTGAATTTCGTCTCATATCACCAATATTCACAGCTACGTTCAGTTACCCCTATATTTCCTGGACGTCGAATATCTCGTTGGAGGAGATTTTCCCTCGAAAAAGCTATATTGTCAAACGATCTGGACAACTCGATGGCTGTCGAACGTGTGAAGGAAACGGGCAGAAGTCCACATACATAGAATTGACCCGTTCGTCTCCTACGGACTGCGTCCTGTTTTGTTGCATCGTCGCGATTCGAACGACGTTCTTCCCATGCAGAATCCGCTGACAAACGCTGACGCAGTGCGCCTGCAAGTGTAAAGAAGCGGAAGACGCGCGAGGATCCGCGCGGTCCAGGAAGCATGATACTTTACGAGAAAGGTCCGCCATGAATGACAATCGGTCGGTAAGTGCGCGGACGAGGCTCGATGCCAAACCAAAAGCCGCGCGAGGCTGCGGAAGTCAGCTATGGGAGCTCATAAAAGATGATCAGCTCGTAAAATTTATCACTGCCCGATAACCCTGCGCTAGGCTACTTCCGGGCAACTGCCTGTTTATCTCAAGTCCAAAGGTGACTGTACAACAGGTTACCCAGAAAATAAGCGAGCGTAAATTCTTCCCGACCCAACCGAAAACCAAATCCAATTATCCTTCCAAAGGATAAAAAATAAAACACATTTTTGACGAACTTATGGCGTCAAGGATGTTACTTCTAGCTTCCTGCCGATTAATGCTTTCTAATTATTATATTTTGAAAACCAAGGAAGAATAGTACTCAATTGACAAATATTTAATTAGCTGCAAGAGGTAATTAACTGTTAACTAGTTGTAGGAAGAGGTAAAACACATTTTGAGAAACTTATGGCGTCAAGGATGTTACTTCTAGCTTCCTGCCGATTAATGCTTTCTAATTATTATATTTTGAAAACCAAGGAAAAATAGCACTCAATTAACAAATGTTTAATTAGCTGCAAGAGATAATTAACTGTTAATTAGTTGTAGGAACAGGTTAATTTAGACTAGAAAATCTATAGCACAATGAATGTTAATATGAGTGACATATCAATAACAAGCTAATGAATTAAGTCACCAAATCTTTTCGTGTAGACGTACTGGTATTAATTTTCACAAATTATTTATATTTATTAACTTGTTATTATTTCTTCTTTATATATCAAATTTCTTTTTAAGTTAAAAGTAAACTAATGCACTGTACATCTCCCGCTGTACGCTGCTCTCTTACACTGCTAACTTCTAAGATGATAACAATGAAATTATCAGTACTATACCTTTGCTTTTATTATCTAAAATTGAATTTACTCTCCGTAAATTAAACAAAATAATAGCAGGGTAAGTGTTTATTAAAATGTGTTATGTAATCGCAAATAACATGCAAAACAAAAACTTTCCACAATTTTTTCTGGTGAAATCAAGTTTTATTCATATAATTGTTAAAATGCCACGCTTTGGACGTAAACGTGAACAAGGCTAACTAAATAATTAGTACTGAGTAAGAGTAGTTAGACGGCGGAAGCCAACTTGGCTGTTTTGCGGTGAATGAGCATTTTTACCACTTTTTTAACGACTACCTTTGTTCACCCTCGCGCTTGCATTGTCTTATTTTCCCGCGTATATATTTAGTTTCTCGATTCTTTTTCACGCGTTTAAAAGAACGGCTATTCGTATTAAAAATGTGAAATAATACTGAATTGCACTGTCAGAAATTCCATGGAGTGTTACAATTACAAAAAGAAATGAATATAAAACCATCAGTAGTAAATACGTAGCTCTATGTAGGTTTTAAGACTCAACTGACCTTTTATGATGTTATATGAATTTTGTTGTCCGTTTTGTTGTCCGTTACGTTTATATATCACATAATTTCACAGTTTGAGTAATAAAGACCTTACGTATATAAAAAGATTTTGAAATAAAGTAAAGTTTAAAAGAATTCTACAATGTATATATTTATTATTTTCTCTGATGACAAAATTTTCTTTTTAAAGACATTATGTTTTAATAAAATATTTCTTCTAGTCGTAATTAAGCATTTCCAGTACTTTTATTAATTTTACAGAATGACAAGCGTATTTTGACCAATTATTATAAACATAACCAATAGTAACCAAATAACAAAGTAACAAAAAAGTCTATTGTTTACAATAATATATATGTATATAATAAATATAATATCCATAATTACAATAAGTATCTTTCCGATATTGATGTTTACATTAAAAATTTTGCTAGTTCATTTATTTCAAGATATGGTATTCAGTATTTCTGGCATAGAATTTCACAACAGAATAAAGTAAACCGTATGATTGTTTATTTTATCGAGACAGCTATACTTCCTGTGCTCAAGATGATTTTTGATCACAAAGATACGCCGTCTAGAGTATATTAAGAACGGTATTCGCGAGCATCATTGAAGTAGTGGCATTCACGTAATGGAATGTATACAGAGTGTATTAAACATAAATACAGATACTGTTGAAGGCTCGCTGGAATAGCGTTGGGTTTATGATACGACTACATGCATAGTCATTTGAGCAGGCTGTTTCGTTTCACGATCTTCCGACCACCTGAATTTTTGCAATTTTCAGTGGTAATGGGCGCACTACCTAAAGCTGCTTATCTGTATTCAATGAAATATTGAAACGATTGTACAAAACCCGCTCGCTTATTATTTTTCAACCCACATGAATGTATGCCGATCCTGAACAGTAACGTAAACTCTACGCTTGAATTATTTTTATCTTACATCATAAATCAGTAATTTATACAAAATCAGTATCAAGTATCAACCTTTACGCCTATACTTTAAAAACATTGTTTCCTAATAGTAATCGTCACATAAATATTGGATTGAACATTTGTAAACCTTTAATCGTGAGCTGCTTATTCACCAACGAAGCGTTCATATTTTCTCTACGAATGTCCCATAATATTTACAGTACGTTAAAGTATTAGACAGTAACTTATAATTTCTATGAAATATTAATTTAATTAAATTCCGTGGATGCGATACTCGAATTTCATTTTGGCGGGAACGGTTCTGAAGACTCAATAGTCATCCCTGGCACGATTGTATAAAGAATACACAGTCCAGTTTCCGCGCGACCGAGGCAGTTTCAATTCCTTCGGACAATGTTCTCCCAGTTGCAATAAGAGCCCTTCGAGAAGCTGCTCAAACCAATTTCCACTCGACAGGATTAAATATTTTCTGTTTAAACACGCGCGGTGATTCCCTTTGGTTCCCCGCGACTTACACGTTCGCGAGATTCCTCGTGTGCATTCAACCCTCTTCCCTCGCTCAACCCTCTTTTGTTTTCTCGACGCTATTCCCAGGAACGATCGTTTCGGAGCGACACCCAAGAGCTGCGAATTACAGCTGGTAAACAATGTATTCGTAGTATTTGCACGTTCGACTCTGGTATAACAAATTTCTCTAAACAGATGATATGTTGTGGTATTGGTTTATAATTATAACGGAAGAAATTATACATCTTGTGAGTCGAATCAAACATTTTATTTTGTAACATTTTTGACTTTTTTCTTAGTTATTCGAACCTTCTTTGATATATTTAATCAAATTTAACGTGTTCCTGAAAAATTCTTTGACGATAACAATGATTATTTTAAATGGAAAAAAATAATCCTTTAATAATACATATATTGGGTTGTCCCGAAAGTTTCTTTCGCGTGTTACACTGAATTATTGTACGTGGCAGTGTTTATATAAATAGACAATCTAATTTCACTAATAATTATTGATTGTGGCGTTGCTAAATTTATTCTATACAATAAAAATAAGCGCCTGCGACGTTATAACTGAATATGAATGATTGCTTGTCAGAAATATGAAATAACGAATTTGTCTTTCATTTATCTTTAATTATGTGAATATATTAAACCAATGTATTCTATGAATTGAAATTAAAAGAATTGTTACATAAATACAGTTTATTCACAATTCTACTCGTTTACTTGCAATTATCTTATCACAAAGTGTAAACAAAATTCTAATCTTCTTGCAGTGCAACTGCGCTGTACATAATTATAAACTATCTAGTATTTGAGAGACATCAACTTGTTCCACAAAATATAGAAATATATAAAAATATAAAAATATAAAATAACAATTGTTTGATTTATTTACTTCTTTATTAACGACAGAAACCTTTCGTATACAGGGGGTGGTACATTATAAATATTATAAAGACAGAAGTAAAAATAAAAATAAAAATTACGTTCAAAGCTTAAGCTAAAGCTGAAATTAAAGTGTTATATTACAACTAACGAAAGTACTACAATTCCTATCGGATAATTCATGAAACGAGGTTAGGATGAGATCATGTTATGTGGAAATTTATGGGACTAAAACTGGTTTTGCTATGTGCGCTTGTAGAATTTATTGCTGCGGATATAAGCTACTTAAGGTTCTCATGAAATGTATGGAATTTGCATGTTCGTTAGAACGTACATTGTTTTGACTTGCAATAAACTGAAATTTCAGTCTACAGCCCTTGATACTTCAACATGAAATGGATAATAATATTACTTGAATACTCCAATTGGAGGCTGCGAATGCAAATAAAAACGATGTTTTAAAAATGTTTATATTCTCGCGTACTATGCTACTGTGTTTCGTGCTTTGTACCTTTTGTAAAAAAAGGGCCAGCAGTAAAAAAGTGTTAAATATTCATTTGTGAAAAAGTCATTCAAAGGCTGCTTTCATCGACATTTACAAGTCAGGGGAGGTCTTTGACCGATATAAGGGTTTAAAAGTTTGTATGTATGAACCGACTCATTTCGAAAACGAGTAACTCCAAAACGTTGACATTTCTGAAACAGTTTTAATTTGAAGGAAACATGTAGGCAGTCTTACACAAGGAATTTAATAATGTTTCGATTCATTTGATTTGACTAATCTTCAGAACAGAACAAAATTATGTAACTTGTATAATACTAAATACTAAATACTAAATACTAAATACTAAATACTAAATACTAAATACCAAATACCAAATACCAAATACCAAATACCAAATACCAAATA